>NW_026607603.1:300000-452718 GCF_029499605.1 Hyla sarda
CCCCACTCACTTTAGCGCAGCCTGTACCGTGCAGGTCTGTGCACTGTGCGGTGGGGTAGGTCATCTTGCCGCATCCTGTAGGCAGATCAGGTGTCATCTGTGTGGTGTCTTAGGACACCCTTTCAGCCGTTGTCCTAGCGCCTTTGCCCGTGCGACGGTCACCTTGGCTGGGGAGAGCAGTAACGTTGCCTCAGCTGGGGAGGGCACGGGTGCGGGTGAAGGTGCAACAGGGTCAGTGAAGAGGAAAAGTCCCGCCAGGCTGAGGCGGGAGGCTAATCGGAGAAGGAGCAGGGAACTGGAGAGTTCCCATGTGGCAGGGGTAGCTTCTGGCCCTGCTCCTGAGGTTAGTCCTGAAACTGCTGAGACCCTGGGGGAGAATGTGCTGGAAGAGGAAATGGGGAGAATCTGTAAAGAAGAGGGCAGCAAGGCCGATCTTTCCGATTCCTCCCACTGTGAAAGTGTGGATGAGGAGGGTGAAGAGAGGCCAAAAAAGAAGGGCAGTAAAGGGAGAAAGAAGAGGTCGGAGCCCTCTAGTCCCCGTGCTGCGGACCAGGTCCCAAGCGGAAGCTTACCTGCCCCCCCTCTGATTGATCTGTCTAACCGGTACTCTGTCCTTGAAGACATCTCCTCCCCCTCCTTGAAGGGGGGGGGTCAGGGATGGGGTGCCTGAAGTGGGGGAGCCTCCAGGGGGAACTGGGCCCTGTCCTGATGGGGCAATTTCCGCAGGGGATGGGGCCAAATCGGAGCCAGGCGGAGATGGGGATTATAAAATGGACCAGTCAGAATCAAAAAAACGGTCCAAAGACAAGGAAGCCTCCTCATCTGGGGATGAGGGGGTAAAGAAGAAACAAAAATGAGGGGGTTAGGGCCGTCTATCTCAATCACCCATGATGGCGGCACTCACCCCATTGACACTGGCATCTATTAACTGTGCCAGTATAAAGTCTGATACGGCTAGATTCGCAGCCTTTGATTTTCTCGGCCGTGTTGAAGCCGATATTTTGTATCTGCAGGAGACCAGGTTGTCAGATCTTGCCTCTCTGGTAAAAGCCAGGAGAGAGTGGAGGCGTGGCCCCTCCCACTGGTCTCTTGCGGCTGAGCCGTATAGTGGGGTGGCGGTCCTTTTTACCGCTCCTGTTGAATGCAGACGGGTTATTGAGTTAGAAATGGGGAGGTGCCTGATCTTAGATGTCCTCATGAAGGGGCAAGAGCTCCGGCTTATTAACATCTACGCCCCACAAACCAAGTGGGGCCGCAAAGATCTCTTTATGAGGATTAAGCCCTTTCTTTTTACAAGCCGACAGGTGATCTTTGGAGGGGATTTCAATACTGTCAAAAGGTCCCAAGATAGGAGAGGCTCCAATGATCGGTTGGCTTATGATAGCATAGCTCTCAATAGCATAGTTAGGGTAGCTCGCCTAGAGGACGCCCACATCCGGAGCCCCTCAGGCCACGCGGGTTTCACCTATCATCGAGGTAGCTGCAGGTCTAGAATAGACAGGTTTTATTTGAAGGAGGAAGCTGTCTCTTCTGCAGTGTCCGTGGTTGAGGTGGAGTTCTCCGATCACTGTATGATTTTGTTTTCCCTGAATGTTTCAGAGACCCCTCGGATGGGTAAAGGTTATTGGAAGCTGAATTCGTCCCTCCTGGAGGAAGCAGAGGTAAGACAGTCCTTTGAGGATTTTCTTCAGAGTCAGGTACCTTTACTGGGCCTATGTAGTAGTAAGTCAGAGTGGTGGGAGATATTCAAGAAGCGGGTTGCGGGGTTCTTCCGCCAGCTCTCGAGCCTCAGGTCCCTGAATAGGTATCGCCTGTATCAGGGACTGAGGAGGAAACTCGAGCTTCTCGTCTCGACTGGAGGTAGCCGGGAGGATATCTCCAGAGTGAAGTCCTTGCTGATGAGGTGTCAGTACGATAGGCACGCATCTTTGGTTTTTGAGAGGGATTTCGGGAAGTACCGCTCGCCCGACCCTTACAGAAACTGTAAGATGTCAGTGAGTAGTAAAGTCATTTCAGGACTGATTGATAGTACAGGATCTCTGAATCGGTCCAGATCAGGGATCTTGGAGGTCGTCAGATCATTCTACTCGCATCTCTTGGGAAGGAAGGATCTAGATCGAGACGGGATGTCGGCTTTCCTGGCTGAAACCATTCCTGAGCCAGGGGTAGACCCCTCTCTTGATGTTTTGGCAAAAAAAATCAGGGAAGAGGAAGTGAGACTGGCGATTGAGGGGCTTGCCCCCAAAAAGTCACCAGGTCCGGATGGCTTAACATCCGAGTGGTACAAGACCTTTAAGGAGTCTTTAGCTCCCCTCTTGACTGAGGTATTCAATGAGTGTCTCTCCTCGGGCACTCTGCCGAAGTCAATGAGGAGGTCAGCCCTGATTCTTCTCTCAAAGGGTAAAGATCCCAGCCATATTGAGAATTGGAGGCCCATAGCTCTTCTCAATACGGACAGGAAGCTTCTGGCAGAGATACTGTTTAATCGGCTGGTGAAGTTTGCACCCCGGCTCCTTTCGGGGGCCCAGCACTGCTCTGTTCCAGGCCAAAGCACCTTAAGTGCTGTTCTCGGTGTCCGGGAGGCAGTGGAGCGGAGTAGTGCAGGTCTCTGGAAGGGGTACTTGCTGTCCCTGGATCAGGCCAAAGCATTTGATCGGGTGAACCACGAGTACCTCTGGTCCGTCCTCCTGAGATATGGCTTACCGTGTGCTTTTATTAATTGGCTTAAGACCTTATATGCAGGGGCAGAGAGTTTCCCGCTGGTGAACGGGTGGTCTGGCCGCTCTTTTGAGGTGGGGTCCGGAGTCCGTCAGGGTTGTCCTTTGAGCCCGCTTTTATACGTGTTCGCAATTGATCCCTACGTCCGGAGGGTAGATTGTGGGCCGTTGGCGGGAGTCGGGATGAGTCTGGCGGAACTGGATGTCGCCCAGAGAGTGGTGGCGTACGCTGATGATGTCACCATTTTCGTTTCCTCGAGAGAGGAGGTCGATGTGGTGATGTCGGAGGTGGAACGCTACTCGGAGGCATCCGGGTCTAAGATCAACCGGGATAAGTGTGAAAGTCTCTGGCTGGGAGGGGGAGATCCCACTTTTGATCTCCCGGACACCCTCCCAGGGCCCCAAGACTCAGCAAAAATTCAGGGCATCACATTCGGCCAGGATGATTATCCCACCAAAAACTGGGATGGTAAGCTACAGGATGCCACTCATAGGGTGGATCAGTGGAAGGGTTGGTCTATGACCCTCAGGGAAAGGGTACACCTGATCAAATCGTATCCTGCTCCCCTTGTTTATCTATCTTGGCAGTGTATGTATCTTGCCAGATGCCTACTACACTAGGATCTACAGCCTGTTTTTCCAACTGTTATGGGGGAACAGGATGAACCTAGTCAAGAGAGAGGTTCCGTACCGCACAAGGAGACTAGGGGGTTTATCTATGGTAAACCCTGTGGTGTTCTTAACAAACACCTTCTTGAAAGCTAACATTTCAAACCTCTGGTCAGAGAGGGCTCCTCCGTGGGTACTCTCCTGCAGGGAATGGTTTCGGCCTTTCTTCCAGGAATGGGAGACAGGAGGGCAAGTGAAGGACCTCCGTACGCCCCATGGGCATCTTCCGGCTTACGCTACCCCGACTCTGAAGGCGATACGTCGGTGGGGTCTGGGAGTGTGGGAGATCAGGACCCAGTCAAGGCAGTTCCTTGACAAACGGGTTCTGTTGACCCACTTCCAGAAGCCTCTGGCGCTCAGGGACTGCACAGGTCGGGATCTGAGGGTGGGGTTGTATCTCTTAAATATGAAAAGGATCCCCCAGAAGTTTTGGGACTTGGCCTGGCGCTGCTTTCAGGGGAAGCTATATGTGAGGGACAATTTGAAGTGCAGGAGATCTGATGACCGGGGATGTCCCCGAGAAGAGTGCGGGGACATGCTGGAAAGCATGGACCATTTCCTGCTTCATTGTCCCTTTAATATAAGGGTCTACAACCGGGTGGGCGCTTCCATCGGCTGGAGTCAACTAGGGTCAGTTTATCTTTAGGGATAATGGTAGGGTGAGAGGTAGGGTGCAGTTAGGGAAAGAATATACATTTTGTATGTATCAGGATTGCCTTCCTTCTTCCTGGTGGTGGGCTAATGCATGTGCACCCTAGCTTTTTGTTTTGTTTTCAGATGCTATGGTTATGAAGGGCTTACAGGCACCGAACTTGGGCCTAAAGTGGGTTGTATTGTTTGCTTATGTATGTTAAAGCTGGTAATGGTTAAGTTGGTTGGGAGGAGTTCTAGGTTGGGAGGGTATATTTGTGGGTGGTGGTGGTCTTTTCTTTTGGTGGACCTGGCATGGGTCAGTTGTGGACTGGACATTGAGGACTATGAACTGTATGGAAAAAACTCTGACCCATGTACAGGAGGGCGGGTGGTGTGGGTGAAGGGTCAGTTTACTGTAGAATGTTCTTTTATATTTGTAGGTGTGTTTTATGTTTATTTACAGGTGTATATAGTTTGTGTATAGTATTGTACATAGTAGTGTATATAGTTAGTTATGTATATAGTATGTATAATGTTATGTTATAAAAAAAAATTTTTTTTTTTTTTTTTTTAAGTATATAGTATTTATAGTAGAGATAGACATGGCAGTCGAACCAGTTTTGTTTTTGTAGTAATGTTTCTTTAGTATCCCGTTGTGGATTTATTTTCTTTGGTTTATATATGTAGTATGTAGTAAAGATGTGTGTAAGCATGTGTGTATTGTGTTTTCTGTGATATTTTCCCGAGTTTGGGTATTTTGAGTTGAATTTAATTTATTTATTTATTTATTTTTGGTTTCTTGGTTAAATGTAGTTAATATATGGATATATATGTGTGCATGTGTGAGTGTGGTATAGTGTTGTTATTATTATTATAATTATTATTATTATTTAAAAAAAAAAACATGGTGTGCAGTGTGAGTGCTTGTTGTGTTTTCTATTTGTAATGTATGATTTTTCCCGAGTTTGGGTGTTTTGAGTTAAAGCGAAATAGTGCTATATTTATGTTTCTTATGAGTGTGTTGTTTGGCTATGAAAGGTGTAGTTATAATATTTCTAGTTCTAGTAGGAAAGCTGGGCTAGCCGGTTAGGCAGGATTTTTGTTCTTTTATTTAAATGTAAAGTTTGGGTTTATGTTATTTCATGTTGTTGTTTTCCGTTATGGCAAAGTTGTGCTGGTTTATGTTTTGTTATGATTTGTATTTTTCTAATAAAAGATTTACAGGATATAACTCAGGATCAGTACAGGATAAGTAATGTAATATATGTACATAGTGACCTCACCAGCAGAATAGTGAGTACAGCTCTTTAGAATAATACAGGATATAACTCAGGATCAGTACAGGATACGTACGGGGGAGGGGATTATCAGATTATGCAAGTGAGGGGAGGATACCCCCGGCGGTGGGTCCCTTGCTGCGGCCTTGATCCTGGAAGCGGCCGTGTGGGGACTGAGAGGAGCGGGAGACTCTCTATGCTCCGCTCTTCTCTATGATGCCGCCCGTGACGTTGCACCACACGTCACGTCACGTGACCATCTCCCAGACAGCCATTGCGGTACTGGCTGCCTGGGAATGAGTGACGGCGGCGGCGAACATAAAAAGGTAGCGTGCGGCGCAAACCCGCCCCCCCGCCCACTCCTACTAACATTTTGGCCGGGCCCCTGACGCCTGGCCCGCCAGCCTTTATCAGCTTTATGGGGCAAAAGGGGAGAGCTGCTTTTGGGCCCCCAGGAATTACAGGGCCCGGTGCAGCTGCCCCTTTTGCTCCACACCCGGCACACCCTGTGCGCACGCCTATGAGTGTACATGGGTGACAGAGGGGTGTAGAGGAGTGTACATGAGTGACAGAGGGGTGTAGAGGAGTGTACATGGGTGACAGAGGGGTATAGAGGAGTGTACATGGGTGACAGATGGGTGTACATGGGTGACAGAGGGTTGTAGAGAAGTGTAAATGGGTGACAGGGGTGTAGAGAGGTGTACAAGGGTGATAGATGGGTGTAGAAGAGTGAACATGGGTGACGGGGGCATAGGGGTGACAGAGGGGTGGACAGGGGGTGGACATGGGTGACAGGAGGGTGGAGAGGGGAGACAGGGGGTCAGAGGGGTGGACAAGGGGGTAATAGAGGGACAGGAGTGACAGAGGGGTGGACTGGGGTAACAAAGGGACAGATGGGTGAACAGGAGGGTGGACATGGGTGACAGAGTGGGGGTGGACATGGGTGACGGGGGGTGGACATGGGTGACGGGGAGGATTACATGGGTGACGGGGGAGGGATTACATGGGTGACGGGGGAGGGATTACATGGGTGACGGGGGAGGGATTACATGGGTGACGGGGGAGGGATTACATGGGTGACAGGGAGGGTGGACATGGGTGACAGGGAGGGTGGACATGGGTGACAGGGAGGGTGGACATGGGTGACAGGGAGGGTGGACATGGGTGACAGGGGCGTTGGACATGGGTGACAGGGAGGGATTACATGGGTGACAGGGAGGGATTACATGGGTGACAGGGAGGGATTACATGGGTGACAGGGAGGGATTACATGGGTGACAGGGAGGGATTACATGGGTGACAGGGAGGGATTACATGGGTGACTGAGGGAGGGATTACATGGGTGACTGAGGGGGTGGACATGGGTGACAGGGGGGGTGGACATGGGTGACAGAGGGGTGTACATGGGTGACAGGTGTGTAGAGGAGTGTACATGGGTGGCAGAGGGGTACAGAGGAGTGTACATGGGTGACAGATGGGTGTACATGGGTGACAGAGGGTTGTAGAGAAGTGTAAATGGGTGTCAGAGGGGTGTAGAGAGGTGTACAAGGGTGATAGATGGGTGTAGAAGAGTGAACATGGGTGACGGGGGCATAGGGGTGACAGAGGGGTGGACAGGGGGTGGACATGGGTGACAGGAGGGTGGAGAGGGGAGACAGGGGGTCAGAGGGGTGGACAAGGGGGTAAAAGAGGGACAGGAGTGACAGAGAAGGGTGGACTGGGGTAACAAAGGGACAGATGGGTGAACAGGAGGGTGGACATGGGTGACAGAGTGGGGGTGGACATGGGTGACAGGGGGTGGACATGGGTGACGGGGGGGATTACATGGGTGACGGGGGAGGGATTACATGGGTGACGGGGGAGGGATTACATGGGTGACAGGGAGGGTGGACATGGGTGACAGGGAGGGTGGACATGGGTGACAGGGAGGGTGGACATGGGTGACAGGGAGGGTGGACATGGGTGACAGGGAGGAAGGACATGGGTGACAGGGGGGGTGGACATGGGTGATAGGGGGGGTGGACATGGGTGACAGGGGGGGTGGATATGGGTGACAGGGGGGGTGGACATGGGTGACAGGGGGGTGGACATGGGTGACAGGGAGGGATAACATGGGTGACGGGGAGGGATTATATGGGTGACAGGGAGGGATTACATGGGTGACAGGGAGGGATTACATGGGTGACTGAGGGGGTGGACATGGGTGACTGAGGGGGTGGACATGGGTGACAGGGAGGGATTACATGGGTGACAGGGAGGGATTACATGGGTGACGGGGGGGTGGACATGGGTGACTGGGGGGGTGGACATGGGTGACTGGGGGGGTGGATATGGGTGACTGGGGGGGTGGATATGGGTGACAGGGAGGGTGGACATGGGTGACAAGGAGGGTGGAAATGGGTGACAGGGAGGGTGGAAATGGGTGACAGGGGGGGTGGACATGGGTGACTGGGGGGGTGGACATGGGTGACTTGGGGGGTGGACATGGGTGACTGGGGGGGTGCACATGGGTGACTGGAGGGTGGACATGGGTGACAGGGAGGGTGGACATGGATGACAGGGGGGGATTACATGGGTGACATGGAGGGATTACATGGGTGACAGGGAGGGATTACATGGGTGATAGAGATGGACAGGGAGGTAAACAAGGCAGATATGGCTGACAGGGGGGGGTGGACATGGGTGATAGAGATGGACAGGGAGGTAAACAAGGCAGACGTGGCTGACAGGGGGGGTGGACATGAGTGACGGGGTCGGGGGGGAGGGGTAGAGTGTGGACCTGGGTGACGGTGGGGGGATTTAGACAGGGTTGAGAAGGTGAACAGAGGGGTGGAAAGGGTACGGTACCTTAAGCAAGCCGGCCCGCACAGCTTGCAGTTCCACAGGAGGCACGGGAGTACGGCGCTGGTGCAGCTCGTTCCGCCCCAGGGCACCATATCCGGCTCACTGCGCCGCAAGGGAGAGGGGGACGGAGGGGGACACAGGAGACGGAGAGTGAAGGAGGGGGATGCGGGGGACACAGGGAACAGATGGGGAAGGAGGGGAACACGGGTCACGCGGCAGACGCAGGGGACGGAGGGGAACACAGGAAACGCAGGAGATAGAGGGGGACGCTGTGTGCGCAGTGCGCACGCAGACTTCCCTTCCCCCCTGCGCCGTCAGGCCGGGGCGGGACATTTAAAAAAAAATAATAGTAAAAAATAAAAAAAATCACGGCAAAATCCAGCGGCACCACGGGCAGTGCTGAACGGCACACACGTGTGCCGCGGCACCGCGGTTGGGAATCACTGCTATATACTGACCCCCATATATATGAATGTATACTATATACTGACCACATATATATGAATGTATACTATATACTGACCCCCGTATATATGAATGTATACTATATACTGACCCCCATATATGAATGTATATTATATACTGACCCCCATATATATGAATGTATACTATATACTGACCCCCATATATATGAATGTATATTATATACTGAAACCCCATATATATGAATGTATACTATATACTGACCCCCATATATATGAATGTATATTATATACTGACCACATATATATGAATGTATACTAAATACTGACCCCCGTATATATGAATGTATACTATATACTGACCCCCATATATGAATGTATATTATATACTGACCCCTATATATATGAATGTATACTATATACTGACCACATATATATGAATGTATACTATATACTGACCCCATATATATGAATGTATACTATATACTAACCCCCATATATGAATGTATACTATATACTGACCCCCATATATATGAATGTATACTTTATACTGACCCCATATATATGAATGTATACTATATACTGACCCCCATATATATGAATGTATACTATATACTGACCCCCATATATATGAATGTTTACTATATACTGACCACACATATGAATGTATACTATATACTGACCCCCATATATATGAATGTATACTATATACTGACCCCCATATATATGAATGTATACTATATACTGACCCCCATATATATGAATGTATACTATATACTGACCACACATATGAATGTATACTATATACTGACCCCCATATATATGAATGTATACTATATACTGACCCCCATATATATGAATGTATACTATATACTGACCCCCATATATATGAATGTATACTATATACTGACCCCCATATATGAATGTATACTATATACTGACCCCCATATATATGAATGTATACTATATACTTACCCCCATATATATGAATGTATACTATATATTGACCACATATATGAATGTTTACTATATACTTAGCAACCAATCAGATCGCTTCTTTCATTTTTGAATAGGCCTCTGAAAAATGAAAGAAGCAATTTGATTGGTTGCTATGGGCAACTCAGCAGCTTTTCCAGGAAAGTAAAGTTTAACCACAACACTGTAACACTGTCCACCCTGGGACTCGAACCAGTGACGGTTTCCCATCCCACTGTACTGCCGAGACGGTCCTGCTTATCTTACATGCAGTGAGATCCCCATAGACCACAATTAGCCTATTGGTTTTATTGGGCAAAAAATCACAGAGTTGATGCACTAGTCACAGTTCTCTATACCATTAATGAAGGGAGGGCTCAATATTCGCAAATTTGCGCATATGCGCACAAATTTTCACATATGCGCAAAAAAAGCGAATATTCGTAATTATGAATATATAGTGCTATATTTGCAATATTTGCAAATTCGCGAATATGCTATATTCACGATTAAAATTTGAATTGCGAATATTCGTGAGCAACACTAGTCGCTGCAAATACAGTGAAGGAGTTTAAACATGCATGGGATAGGCATAAGGCTATCCTTCATATAAGATAGGGCCAGGGACTATTGATAGGATTCAGATTATTGGGCAGACTAGATGGGCCAATTGGTTCTTATCTGCCGACACATTCTATGTTTCTATACTGTATGGATATCAGAAAAATGGTTCCAAGCTCTTATTTCTTTATTAAATTCACTACTTTGGGGCAGGAAAGCACGAGAATGAAATATGTTTCTTTAACGTTAGCTGAGCACGATGGGGGTTGGGCACTTTTTTTTTTTTTTTTAGGTACTTTTTAGCACTAAAATTGCAGACTATTATGAGAAGGAGGGAAAATGTAGTCCTATTTTTTCTCTCTAAGGGTATGTTCACACTACGGAATTCCCGCGGAAATCCACGGGCGGAATTCCGCAAGCCGAATTCCACGGGCGGAACTCCGAGAGCCGAATTCCGCGGTGTGAACTTAACATTAATGTGAATGGGTTTCCGCGAGAGCCGTTCACACTGCGGAATTTCAGCGCCAATGAAATTGTTCCGCCCAAAGAAAGAACATGTTCATTCTTTGCACGGAAGTCCGCGAGCACTGCATAGCTGTCAATGGTGACGGCTCAGTGCCGCCCGGTCCTACCGCCACCGCCGGCTGCCAGTCTGAATCTTCGCTCACTGAATTCAGCGAGCGGAGATTCCATTCACACACTGTAGTGTGAACATACCCTAATGGGTCGTTATAAGGATATTTTTGAGATTTTGGAAGCTGGGATACTCACTACACCCATGCATATCTAGATAATTAAGTATGGGAGGAACTTAAAAAATGTTTAAAATCACATGGAGATTTGACTTTACTTCATTATGGTCGAATAAAGCACTTAAAGAATTCCTTAAAATTAAAGATTCACTCTTTTGGATGAAAAGGGGCTTATTTATGTAAATCAATTATACGCTTTAGGTCAAATAAAGTCGTTTGAAGAGATAGCCCATAAGTGTGTGGGGGGAAGACAATCAGAAACATTGTTTTTAACAAATAAGTAACACAGATCATAAACCAATAAAAGGAGAGATTGGAGATTTCAGGGATTCTATATATAAGAAAAGTTTAATTAGACTATTTCCTTATGCGAAGTTGCTGTCTCGGCATGCTGGGAGTTGTGGTTCTGCAGCGGTTGGGGGTTCACAGCTTGAAGACCACTGCTATAGAGGGTGCAAATGTATCTGAGCCCTGGAACTCAAATAATGTGAAATATGAGATGATCAAAATGGAGCCCCTGCACTAATTACTTGGGTTCTGAGGTCTGTAAGGTCCATAGTAAAAACATCAGGTTCTGTCTATAGCAGATACTAAATCATGGCAGCTCAAAGAAACAAGCAGTCATTCTGACATGTCACATGTGATGTCATAGACAGCTGGAGGCCTGACATCCCACTGACAGCCGCCCGAGCCTTCAGTCAGTTCCAGTGCGATTAGTGAGAATAGTGAGATTAGCGTCTTCTTCTTCTACTTGTCTGAAATGGAGCTAAAAGGACTGGGGTTCGTCCCCCTCCTGTTGGCGTTTTGGTGTGCGGCCTGGCTTGCCACCAGCTACATCATGACGGTCGTCCTCGGCCATGCAGCCTCGCCACTGATGAGCATCAGGTAAGATAAACAAGCACATGATTCTTATTTCATGGGTTGGGAGTGAGGAAATATCCATAATAACATTGGTTTCTTTTCCTTCACAGTGACGTGGGAAATGTCTTTCCCGAAAGCATATTATTCAGAATTGGATTTATAGGGACGTCCATTGGCACTTTGGTACTAACCTTTCTTATTTATAAGTATATGGTTATGCATACTGAAGAGTTCAGGGGTCATCAGGTCCTGATCCAGAGGATCCTGCTGGCCATTGTGTGGGCCTCCTGTTTTTCCACAGCTGTTATGCATGTATTGTCCCCCGAAGAATATCCCAGGATACACTTTGTCAGCACGATAATTTCCATTACATGTGAAGCCTTATACTACCTTGGGCAGTCCATCCAGATGTATAAATTACCAGGAGCAAAAAAAGTCATCCACCATAGTAGATGCACCTGCTGTGGCCTGACTTTTGTCTGTGTAGTTTTCTATTTTGGATATGAAACATTAAAGGAATTATTCCATAATGATGAAGACTGGGACGAGATCCGTGAAATCCCCATCATAATCATCGAGTGGGTGATGCTTCTACTGATCCTGATAAACATCGTGACCTATTATTCCACCATGCAGAGGTTATTGTTGACCGTCTCCAGAAACAGCTGCACACTCTCTCTTAGAGTAAAAATTGATGACTTCGGGGTGTAGACCACCACGGGGGCCATCAAGTGGACTTCTGGGAGAGATACTGCACAGGACACGGAAAACATCTAAAGAAGAATAACTGGGGGACTACATATGGTGCCAGTAATCATGACACAATAATATGAGCTGGTGATATTACCTATACTAAAAAAAATAATAAAAAAATATTGGTGTGTGAAGTGTAATACCTAGTTAGAAAAACAGAATCAAATTCATCATTATAACCCCCCTCTGCATTACCCTGTTTATTATTTTTCAAGCAAGCACTTTGTTCTAATTCGTCCACTCTCTGGCGTGCTCCTTGTATAAGGGGTTTGGGATACCCTTTTTGTTTAAAACGATCCTCCAGGTTCTCTAGTTGTTGTAGGTATTTTTGTGTGGAAGAACAATTCCTTCGGATTCTTTTCATTTGACCTAATGGAATGTTCTTCTTCCATTATTTAAGATGGCAACTGTTAAAGTCGAGGTATCTGTTTGCATCCACCTCCTTAAAATAGTTGGCAGTATGCGAACAGCCATCCTGAATATAGATATTTAAATCCAGGAACTCACATTTTTTGGGGGGACTGATGCAGCGCTGCCTTTGGATATCTCTGGCTCTGCCATAGCGCTTTTTTTGAGGGGGCGTGTCGGCTGCCCCTTCGTCTGGTGGTCAACACTAGTGTTGCTCGCAAATATTCGCAATGCGCGAATTCGCGAATATTCGCCAATATAGCACTATATATTCGAAATTACGAATATTGTTTTTTTTTTTTTCACAATACACATCACAGTGATCATCCCTCTCTGCTTCCAGCTTGTGTGGTGTAAAGAAGGCTCTAATACTACTGTGTGAGACTGGCGTATGAATTTTCGCATATGGGAAAATTTGCTTATGCACATTTTCATTTATGCAAATTTTCGCATATGCAAAAATATTACGCGAATATTACGAATATGCAAATTTAGCGAATATATGACGAATATTTGTCCATATATACGCGAAATATCGCGAATTCGAATATGGCCTATGCTGCTCAACACTAGTCAACACGCGCTATCTGGCCAGCGAGCCAGGGCCCCGTACAGGAGATCACGGGGCCCCCCAGCAGTCGGACACCCCACAATCTGAAATGTATCCCCTATCCTTGGGATAGGGGATGTTTTTCAACACTGCACTACTCCTTTAATGGCCTCCAAAATGAAGTTCCTCTGATGTATGGGCATCAAGGGATCTTCCACTAAAAAAGATCACACAGCTTCCACTCCTCTGTCATGTGGGATGTTACTATATAATGAAGCAATATCTAGCGTTGCCCACATATAGTCCTCTTCCCGTATGATATCTTTCAATAGGGTTAATAAACGCCCATTTATCTCTGAGGTATGCTGGTAAAGACACCGCACATTTCTGTAACTGATGGTCTATATATTCAGATAAACATCTGGCAACTATCGGACGACCAGGTGTTTTTTTTTTCGGTCTTTATGTACATTAGGTAGAAAATAAAAATAAGGTACATTTGGTTTGGGGTTAAATATATATCATGTTTTTCCCTCTTAAAGGGGTACTACGCACCAAGACATCTTATCCCCTCTCCAAAGGACCCCCGTGATCTCGGTTGCGGCACCCTGTTGTCATCACTGCACAGAGAATACAGGGGCCAGCACATCGGCATAGCCATTGACTGTCCTGGCATGCTGGGAGTTTTGCTACAGCTGGAACTCTTTTTATTAGAAAAATATAAAACTTTTACAAAACACAAATACAATGCTTAATCAGCTGAAACATAAGGATGAAAAAGTAACAAATATAAACTCTTTGTTACAGAATAAAAGGACCTACCTAACCAACCAGCCCAGCTTAACTCAACTACCAAATAATGCCTGATACTACTAATTCTTACCTATTATCCTTCCAAACACACACACATACACACACACATTAATTACCAACAAAACATAAATATAGCTTTCCTTAATTAAGTTTTAACTGAAAACATCCGAATAGGAAACTTATCCCCACATACCATACACAAAATGCATTAAACAAAAATAAATAGGGCTAACTGCCATAAAAATAATAAGGAAATAAATAAAATAATTCCATCTTGGAAATACCATTAATTTTACACACAGACAACAACCAATACTCACAATACATATTAGATCATAACAACGAAAAAAATAAAAAAATAAAATAAAGTAAAAAAAAATAAAAAAATTTATAATAAAAAGAGGGCTTATTGCCATAACTAAAAATAATTCCAACTTGGAAATTTCATTTATTTATTTATTTTTTCCCCTTTCTCCTTTCCCTTCTCTTTAAACTATAGTAACACACACATGCATGGATACATTACCATAAGGGGGAAAAAATAAACACAATAATATCAACTAAAAGCTGGTCCGACTTCCTTTACCCAACAATGAGGTATAACACTATACAAAAATACATAAAACTATTTATACTTATGAAATACATGTAAACAAGAATAAAACCTAAAGAAAAATAACCTACACTATGAACTCTCCCATCACCCACACCACTCCCACTGGACATGGTCAGAGTTCGTGTATCACAGTGTTTTTTTATTTTTTTTTTACTGAAACAGTCATTGTCCATAAACTGACCCAAGTCAGACCCAAAGCATCACCCCCTCCCCCCAACAACCCCCACCCAACTTAAAATTAATCCCCCCCCCCACTATTATTAACTAACTCAACAATGTACTAATTCACTACAACCACAGAAATAATATGAAAAACAAAGTAATACAGTACTTCAAACCCCCACCAGGCCCAAGATTGGTTGCCTGCAAGCCCTTTACATTCAAATTACAGAAAACAAAACAAAAAGCTAGAGTGACATGCATAGCCCACCACCAGGAAGAAGGATGGCAATCCTGATAAAACTAAGTTTCAAAATGCTTACCCTATGAACCTTACTTCTAACCCTATCGCTATCCCTTCATAAAACTGACCCTATACTCACCCTAACATCTATATACTGTCCCTAACCAAAATTAAGGTACATCAAAAGAAAACCCTCTCCACAGGAGAGAAGCCCTACTGGTACCAAGACTGCCATACTCCAAAGACCTGATCTTCCCGAGGTCACCAGTGATGTTCCTACATACCTCCACCTCGGAGAGGACTTTCTGTTGGGTCGATACTAAGCACCGTGCATTCCACGTGTAGTACCTAACCACTAAGCTAACTAAGAATAAAGTGCCCCGATCACGGCCACCCAGGTTCCTGAATGCCCCATAAGCCCACTCCGGATAGGAAAGGCCGGCAAGTTGACTCCAGCCGATGGAAGCACCCACCCTGTTGTAAACCCCTATATTAAAGGGACAATGAAGCAGGAAGTGGTCCATGCTTTCCAGCGTGTCCCCGTACTCTTCTCGGGGACATCCCCGGTCATCAGAGTTCCTGTACTTCAGGTTGTCCCTCACATATAGCTTCCCCTGAAAGCAGCGCCAGGCCAAGTCCCAAAACTTCTGGGGGATCCTTTTCATATTTAAAAGATGCAATCCCACCGTCAGATCCCGACCTGGGCAGTCCCTGAGCGCCAGAGGCTTCTGGAAGTGGGTCAACAGAACCCGTTTGTCAAGGAACTGCCTTGACTGGGTCCTGATCTCCCACACTCCCAGACCCCACCGACGTATCGCCTTCAGAGTCGGGGTAGCGTAAGCCGGAAGATATCCATGTGGTGTACGGAGGTCCTTCACTTGCCCTCCTGTCTCCCATTCCTGGAAGAAAGGCCGAAACCATTCCCTGCAGGAGAGTACCCACGGAGGAGCCCTCTCTGACCAGAGGTTTGCAATGTTGGCTTTCAAGAAGGTGTTCGTTAAGAACACCACAGGGTTTACCATAGATAAACCCCCTAGTCTCCTCGTGCGGTACGTAACCTCCCTCTTGACTAGGTTCAACCTGTTCCCCCATAACAGTTGGAAAAACAGGCTGTAGACCCTAGTGTAGTAAGCCTCTGGTAAAATACATACGCTGCCCAGATAGATAAACAAGGGGAGCAGGTACGATTTGATCAGGTGTACCCTTTCCCTGAGGGTCATAGACCAACCCTTCCACTGGTCCACCCTCTGAGTGGCATCCTGGAGCTTACCATCCCAGTTTTTGGTGGGATAATCATCCTGGCCGAATGTGATGCCCAAAACTTTTGCTGAGTCTTGGGGCCCTGGAAGGGTGTCCGGGAGATCAAACGTGGGGTCTCCCCCTCCCAGCCAGAGACTCTCACACTTATCCTGGTTGATCTTAGACCCGGATGCCTCCGAGTAGCGGTCCACTTCCGACATCACCACATCGGCCTCCTCTCTCGAGGAGAGGAAAATGGTGACATCATCAGCGTACGCCACCACTCTCTGGGCGACACCCGGCTCCGCCAGAATCATCCTGACTCCCGCCAATGGTCCGCAACTCACCCTCCTAAGGAAGGGATCGATCGCAAATACATATAAGAGCGGGCTCAAAGGACAACCCTGACGGACTCCAGACCCCACCTCAAAGAGCGGCCAGACCACCCGTTCACCAGCGGGAAACTCTCTGCCCCTGCATACAAGATCTTAAGCCAATTAACAAAAGTACACGGTAGGCCATATCTCAGGAGGACGGACCAGAGGTAGTCATGGTTCACTCGATCAAATGCTTTGGCCTGATCCAAGGAAAAGTAAGTACCCCTTCCAGAGACCCGCACTACTCCGCTCCACTGCCTCCCTGACACTGAGGACAGCACTTAAGGTGCTTCGGCCTGGAACAGAGCAGTGCTGAGCCCCTGAAAGGAGCCGGGGTGCAAACTTCACCAGCCGATTAAACAGTATCTTGGCCAGAAGCTTCCTGTCTGTAGGTGCGAGTAGAAGGATCTGACGACCTCCAGGATCCCTGATCTGGACCGATTCAGAGATCCCGTACTATCAATCAGTCCTGAGACTACTTTACTACTCACTGACATCTTGCAGTTCCTGTAAGGGTCGGGCGAGCGGTACTTCCCGTAATCCCTCTCAAAAACCAAAGATGCTTGCCTATCGTACTGACACCTCATCAGCAAGGACTTCACTCTGGAGATATCCTCTCGGCTACCTCCAGTCGAGACGAGAAGCTCGAGTTTCCTCCTCAGTCCCTGATACAGGCGATACCTGTTTAGGGACCTGAGGCTCGAGAGCTGGCGGAAGAACCCCGCAACCTGCTTCTTGAATATCTCCCACCACTCAGACTTACTACTACAAAAGTCCAGTAAAGGTACCTGACTTTGAAGAAAATCCTCAAAGGACTGTCTTATCTCTGTTTCCTCCAGGAGGGACAAATTCAGCTTCCAATAACCTTTTCCCATCCGGGGGGTCTCTGAAACATTCAGGGAAAACAAAATCATACAGTGGTCGGAGAACTCCACCTCAACCACGGACACTGCGGAAGAGACGGCTTCCTCCTTTAAATAAAACCTGTCTATCCTAGACCTGCTGCTACCTCGATGAAAGGTGAAACCCGCGTGGCCTGAGGGGCTCCGGATGTGGGCATCCTCTAGGCGAGCTTCCCTGACTATATTACTAAGGGCCACACAGTCATAAGCCAGCCGATCATTGGAACCTCTCCTATCTTGGGACCTTGTGACATTATTGAAGTCCCCTCCAAAGATCACTTGCCGGCTAGTAAAAAGAAAGGGTTTAATCCTCATAAAGAGATCCTTACGGCCCCACTTTGTTTGTGGGGTGTAGATGTTAATGAGCCGGAGCTCTTGTCCCTTCATGAAGACATCTAAGATCAGGCACCTCCCCATTTCTAACTCAATGACCCGTCTGCATTCGACCGGAGCGGTAAAAAGGACCGCCACCCCACTATACGGCTCAGCCACAAGAGACCAGTGGGAGGGGCCGCGCCTCCACTCTCTTCTGGCTTTCACCAGAGAGGCTAGATCTGACAACCTGGTCTCCTGTAAAAAGAAAATGTCGGCTTCAACACGGCCGAGAAAATCAAAGGCTGCGAATCTAGCCGTATCAGACTTTATACTGGCACAATTAATAGATGCCAGCGTCAATGGGGTGAGTGCTGCCATCCTGGGTAATTGAGTTAGACGGCCTTACCCATTATTTTTTCTTGCCCTTCTTCTTCACCGCCTCATCCCCTGAAGAAGAAGGAGCATTCTTACTTTCTTTAGATCTCTTTTTTGACTCAGACTGATCCATCTGGCTCCCATCTCCATCTGGCCCTGAGTTAGCCCTGCCCTCCGAGGAAGATGCCTCAACAGGACAGGACCCAGTTCCCCCTGGAGGCTCCAATCCCTCAGGCACCCCATCCTCGCCACCCCCCTCCAATGAGGGGGAGGAGATGGTATCAAGGACAAGGTACCTGTTCGATAGGTCAATCAGAAGGGGGGCAGGTAAGCTTCCTTTTAGGACCTGGCCTTTAGCACCTGAAATAGAGGACTGAGACTTCCCCTTTACAACTTTTTTGCCCTTGTCTTTTTTCGGCCTTTCCCTTTCCTCCTCATCCACACTTTTATAGTGGGAGGAATCAGAAAAGATCAGCCTCTTTGCCTTCCTCTTCGCGAATCCTCCTAATCTCCTCATCCAACACACCATCCCCCAGGGTCTCAGCAACATCTGGGCTAGTGACAGGAGCAGGGCCAGGAGCTACCCCCGCCACCTGAGAACTCTCCAGCTCCCTGCTCCTTCTGCGGTTTTCCTCTCGCCTTAGTTTGGCAGGCCCCTTCTTGCTCTTCATTAACCCTTTTGCTCCTTCACCCATGCCCGTACCCTCCCCAGCCGGGGCAACCCTAAAGCTCTCCCCAGCTGGAGCGGCCACCAAACGGGAAAAGGCGCTGGGGCAACGCTTGAAAGGGTGTCCTAGGACAACACACAGATGACACCGGATCTGCCCACAGGATGCAGCCAAATGACCAGCCCCACCACAAAAAGCGCAAACTTGCACAGTGCAGGCTGCGCTAAAATGGGTAGGACTACCACACCTGTGGCAGACTTTAGGCTGCCCCTGGTAGAAGACTTGGATTCTGTCACGTCCGAGTAAGGCTGCCGATGGGATGTGGGCAACTGTGCTCCCTGAACGCCTAAGTTTGACGGAAAACGTCCAGGCCCCAGACCAGATCCCGTGCTCATCAAGATTTTTCTTGGGCATGTCCGTCACATCCCCATAACGACCGAGCCAGGTCATGATGTCGTAGCAAGACAGCGACTCGTTACGGGTCAAAACGGTCACTCTCTTGGTTTGGTTCTGCCGGGATATCGCTTTTACAGCGAAATCCCGCCAGCCGGGCTCGTTCTTCACCATCTCGTAATTCGACCAGAAAAGTTCAAGACCCTCTGGCCGAACAAAGCTGATGTCGAACTCAGAAGAACCATAGGGGTGAATCAGGGCAAAGATGTCACTCGCCCTGAACTCCATCTGAAGGAGGAGCTCAACCACCCTTGCCCGGGGCGGGCACGCTGTCACGATGCCGGCTGGCAGGTAGTGGATCCTCTGTGCCAGAGAGGGATTGGCGTGGACCGTGCTAGTGGATCGGTTCTAAGTCACTACTGGTTTTCACCAGAGCCCGCCGCAAAGCGGGATGGTCTTGCTGCGGCGGTAGTGACCAGGTCGTATCCACTAGCAACGGCTCAACCTCTCTGACTGCTGAAGATAGGCGCGGTACAAGGGAGTAGACAGAAGCAAGGTCGGACGTAGCAGAAGGTCGGGGCAGGCAGCAAGGATCGTAGTCAGGGGCAACGGCAGGAGGTCTGGAACACAGGCTAGGAACACACAAGGAAACGCTTTCACTGGCACAATGGCAACAAGATCCGGCGAGGGAGTGCAGGGGAAGTGAGGTATAAATAAGGAGTGCACAGGTGAACACACTAATTAGAACCACTGCGCCAATCAGCGGCGAAGTGGCCCTTTAAATCGCAAAGACCCGGCGCGCGCGCGCCCTAGGGAGCGGGGCCGCGCGCGCCGGGACAGGACCGACGGAGAGCGAGTCAGGTACGGGAGCCGGGGTGCGCATCGCGAGCGGGCGCCACCCGCATCGCGAATCGCATCCCGGCTGGAGGCGGTATCGCAGCGCCCCGGGTCAGTGGATCTGACCGGAGCGCTGCAGTGACGAGAGTGTAGCGAGCGCTCCGGGGAGGAGCGGGGACCTGGAGCGCTCGGCGTAACAGTACCCATCCCCTTGGGTCTCCCCCTCTTCTTAGAGCCTGAGAACCTGAGGACCAGACTTTTGTCTAGAATATTGTCCTCAGGTTCCCAGGATCTCTCTTCTGGACCACAACCCTCCCAATCAACTAAAAAAAAAGTTTTCCCTCTGACCTTCTTGGATGCCAGAATCTCTTTGACGGAGAAGATGTCCGAGGAGCCGGAAACAGGAGTGGGGGAAACAAGTTTGGGAGAGAAACGGTTGATGATAAGTGGTTTAAGAAGAGAAACGTGAAAGGCATTAGGGATACGAAGAGAAGGAGGAAGAAGAAGTTTGTAAGAGACAGGATTAATCTGGCACAAAATTTTGAAAGGACCAAGATAGCGTGGTCCCAACTTGTAGCTAGGGACACGGAAGCGGACATATTTAGCGGAGAGCCATACCTTGTCTCCAGGAGAAAAAATGGGAGGAGCTCTTCTTTTCTTATCAGCAAACTTCTTCATGCGTGATGAAGCCTGTAAGAGAGAATTTTGGGTCTCTCTCCATATGGTGGAAAGATCACGAGAAATTTCATCCACAGCGGGCAGACCAGAGGGCAAGGGGGTAGGGAGGGGAGGAAGAGGGTGACGGCCGTACACCACGAAAAATGGGGATTTGGAGGAAGATTCAGAGACTCTGAAGTTATACGAGAATTCGGCCCATGGTAGAAGATCTGCCCAATCATCCTGGCGGGAGGAAACAAAATGTCGTAAATAATCACCCAAGACCTGGTTAATTCTTTCTACTTGTCCATTGGATTGAGGATGATATGCAGAAGAAAAGTTTAATTTAATCTTGAGTTGTTTACAGAGAGCCCTCCAGAATTTTGACACGAATTGGGCGCCTCTATCCGAGACGATCTGCGTGGGCAACCCGTGAAGACGAAAAATGTGTACAAAAAATTGTTTAGCCAACTGAGGCGCTGAAGGAAGACCAGGAAGAGGGATGAAATGTGCCATTTTGGAGAATCGATCAACGACCACCCAAACAACAGTGTTGCCACGGGATGGGGGTAAGTCTGTAATAAAATCCATACCAATCAGAGACCAAGGCTGTTCGGGGACAGGCAGAGGATGAAGAAAACCAGCGGGCTTCTGGCGAGGAGTCTTATCCCGGGCACAGACAGTGCAGGCTCGCACAAAGTCCACGACATCCGTCTCCAGAGTCGGCCACCAATAGAAGCGAGAGATGAGTTGCACAGATTTCTTGATGCCTGCATGACCTGCGAGATGGGAGGAGTGACCCCATTTGAGGATTCCGAGGCGTTGGCGTGGAGAGACGAAGGTCTTTCCTGGAGGAGTTTGCCTGATGGAGGCTGGAGAAGTGGAAATCAGGCAGTCAGGAGGAATGATGTGTTGCGGAGAGAGTTCAACTTCCGAAGCATCCGAGGAACGAGAGAGAGCATCGGCCCTAATGTTCTTATCGGCAGGCCGAAAGTGAATTTCAAAATTAAATCGGGCAAAGAACAGAGACCACCTGGCCTGGCGAGGATTCAGCCGTTGGGCAGACTGGAGATAGGAGAGGTTCTTGTGATCGGTGTAAATAATAACTGGAAATCTTGATCCCTCCAGCAGATGCCTCCATTCCTCAAGTGCTAATTTAATGGCTAGAAGCTCTCGATCCCCGATGGAGTAGTTCCTCTCCGCCGGAGAGAAGGTCCTAGAAAAAAACCACAAGTAACAGCATGCCCGGAAGAATTTTTTTGTAGAAGGACCGCTCCAGCTCCTACAGAGGAGGCATCAACCTCCAATAGGAAGGGTTTAGATGGGTCAGGTCTGGAGAGCACGGGAGCCGAAGAAAAGGCAGACTTGAGCCGTTTAAAGGCGTCTTCCGCTTGAGGAGGCCAAGACTTGGGATTGGCATTTTTTTTGGTTAAAGCCACGATAGGAGCCACACCGGTAGAAAAATGTGGAATAAATTGCCTGTAATAATTGGCGAACCCCAAAAAACGTTGGATAGCACGGAGTCCGGAGGGGCGTGGCCAATCTAAGACGGCAGAGAGTTTGTCTGGATCCATTTGTAGTCCCTGGCCAGAGACCAAGTATCCTAGGAAAGGAAGAGATTGGCATTCAAACAGACATTTCTCTATCTTGGCATAAAGTTGATTGTCACGAAGTCTCTGAAGAACCATACGGACATGCTGGCGGTGTTCTTCTAGATTGGCAGAAAAAATCAGGATATCGTCCAGATATACAACAACACAGGAGTATAAGAGATCACGAAAAATTTCATTAACAAAGTCTTGGAAGACGGCAGGGGCGTTGCACAGGCCAAAGGGCATGACCAGATACTCAAAGTGTCCATCTCTAGTGTTAAATGCCGTTTTCCATTCATCCCCCTCTCTGATGCGGATGAGATTATAAGCACCTCTTAAGTCCAGTTTGGTAAAGATGTGGGCACCTTGGAGGCGATCAAAGAGTTCAGAGATGAGGGGTAGGGGGTAGCGGTTCTTTACCGTGATTTTATTAAGACCGCGGTAGTCAATGCAAGGACGTAGAGAGCCATCTTTTTTGGACACAAAGAAAAATCCGGCTCCGGCAGGAGAGGAGGATTTACGGATAAAGCCCTTTTTTAAATTTTCCTGGATGTACTCAGACATAGCAAGAGTCTCTGGGGCGGACAGAGGATAAATTCTGCCCCGGGGTGGAGTAGTGCCCGGGAGGAGGTCAATAGGACAATCATAAGGCCTGTGAGGAGGTAGAGTCTCAGCTTGTTTTTTGCAAAAAACATCCGCAAAGTCCATATAGGCCTTAGGGAGACCGGTTACAGGGGGAACCACAGAGTCACGGCAAGGGGTACTGGGAACCGGTTTTAGGCAGTCCTTGAAACAAGAGGGCCCCCAACTCTTGATCTCCCCAGTGGACCAATCCAGGGTTGGGGAATGGAGTTGAAGCCAGGGTAGTCCAAGGAGAATTTCGGAAGTGCAATTGGGGAGGACCAAAAATTCAATCTTCTCGTGATGAGGTCCGATGCACATTAGAAGGGGCTCCGTGCGGAAACGTATGGTACAGTCCAATCTTTCATTGTTTACACAATTGATGTAGAGGGGTCTGGCGACACTGGTCACCGGGATGTTGAACCTGTTGACGAGAGAGGCCAAAATAAAATTTCCTGCAGATCCGGAATCCAAGAAGGCCATAGTAGAGAAGGAGAAGGCAGAGGCAGATATCCGCACAGGCACAGTAAGACGTGGAGAAGCAGAGTAGACATCAAGGACTGTCTCACCTTTGTGCGGAGTCAGCGTACGTCTTTCCAGGCGGGGAGGACGGATAGGACAATCCTTCAGGAAGTGTTCGGTACTGGCACAGTACAGGCAGAGATTCTCCATGCGGCGTCGTGTCCTCTCTTGAGGTGTCAGGCGAGACCGGTCGACCTGCATAGCCTCCACGGCGGGAGGCACAGGAACGGATTGCAGGGGACCAGAGGAGAGAGGAGCCGGGGAGAAAAAACGCCTCGTGCGAACAAAGTCCATATCCTGGCGGAGCTCCTGACGCCTTTCGGAAAAACGCATGTCAATGCGAGTGGCTAGATGAATGAGTTCATGTAGGTTAGCAGGGATTTCTCGTGCGGCCAGAACATCTTTAATGTTGCTGGATAGGCCTTTTTTAAAGGTCGCGCAGAGGGCCTCATTATTCCAGGATAATTCTGAAGCAAGAGTACGGAATTGTACGGCGTACTCGCCAACGGAAGAATTACCCTGGACCAGGTTCAACAGGGCAGTCTCAGCAGAAGAGGCTCGGGCAGGTTCCTCAAAGACACTTCGAATTTCCGAGAAGAAGGAGTGTATAGAGGCAGTGACGGGGTCATTGCGGTCCCAGAGCGGTGTGGCCCATGACAGAGCTTTTCCAGACAGAAGGCTGACTACGAAAGCCACCTTAGACCTTTCAGTAGGAAACTGGTCCGACATCATCTCCAAGTGCAGGGAACATTGGGAAAGAAAGCCACGGCAGAATTTAGAGTCCCCATCAAATTTATCCGGCAAGGATAGTCGTAGACCAGAAGCGGCCACTCGCTGCGGAGGAGGTGCAGGAGCTGGCGGAGGAGATGATTGCTGAAGCTGTGGTAGTAGCTGCTGTAGCATCACGGTCAGTTGAGACAGCTGTTGGCCTTGTTGCGCTATCTGTTGTGACTGCTGGGCGACCACCGTGGTGAGGTCGGCGACAACTGGCAGAGGAACTTCAGCGGGATCCATGGCCGGATCTACTGTCACGATGCCGGCTGGCAGGTAGTGGATCCTCTGTGCCAGAGAGGGATTGGCGTGGACCGTGCTAGTGGATCGGTTCTAAGTCACTACTGGTTTTCACCAGAGCCCGCCGCAAAGCGGGATGGTCTTGCTGCGGCGGTAGTGACCAGGTCTTATCCACTAGCAACGGCTCAACCTCTCTGACTGCTGAAGATAGGCGCGGTACAAGGGAGTAGACAGAAGCAAGGTCGGACGTAGCAGAAGGTCGGGGCAGGCAGCAAGGATCGTAGTCAGGGGCAACGGCAGGAGGTCTGGAACACAGGCTAGGAACACACAAGGAAACGCTTTCACTGGCACAATGGCAACAAGATCCGGCGAGGGAGTGCAGGGGAAGTGAGGTATAAATAAGGAGTGCACAGGTGAACACACTAATTAGAACCACTGCGCCAATCAGCGGCGAAGTGGCCCTTTAAATCGCAAAGACCCGGCGCGCGCGCGCCCTAGGGAGCGGGGCCGCGCGCGCCGGGACAGGACCGACGGAGAGCGAGTCAGGTACGGGAGCCGGGGTGCGCATCGCGAGCGGGCGCCACCCGCATCGCGAATCGCATCCCGGCTGGAGGCGGTATCGCAGCGCCCCGGGTCAGTGGATCTGACCGGAGCGCTGCAGTGACGAGAGTGTAGCGAGCGCTCCGGGGAGGAGCGGGGACCCGGAGCGCTCGGCGTAACACACGCATCTTTACCCCTCCAAATCAGACGGGCCACATTCCTACGGTTACTATCCTGCCCGGGAGTCGGGAGGGACCACATCACCTCCCCATTCTGTTCTTGGAAGGCACCCAGACCATGCCTCTCTATCCAAAAAGACAGGTCAACCGAACCCCTCCCTTCTACCTCAATTGACCTATCACCCTTACGCAGAGCCTCCAGGAGGCGCCGCTGCAAGTGACCCCCAGAACCAGATGGAGACGGAGACCCTCTTGATTCCCCGGCAGCGACGCTGGCATAGCTTCTAGCAGTCGCCACCAGGGGGGCAGCCGAACCAGCCCCTACTTCCTCAGTACTCTTTACTGATCCAGTGACATCCCTTTGCCTGCCTCCAGCACTCTTCTCTTGCACACCGATAGCATCCCTCTCTTGTACACCTCTAGCACCCCTCTCTCGCACACCGCTAGCATCCCTTTCTTGCACACCGCTAGCACCCCTCTCTCGCACACCGCTAGCACCCCTCTCTTGCACACCGCTAGCACCCCTCTCTTGCACACCGCTAGCACCCCTCTCTTGCACACCGCTAGCACCCCTCTCTTGCACACCGCTAGCACCCCTCTCTAGTACACCTCTAATGCCCCACTCTTGCACACTGCTAACATTTTCATGCAACATACCATCACCAAAATTTTCACTCTCTTTTGCACTCTTCCCTTTCACACTATTATCCTGGCTAAACTTTCCTGAGCTGGCCGGGTTATTTGCGTATGCCACGGGGGTTTGTGCTGCTGGTCCCGCCCCCGATGACCGCTTTTTCGGTTCTGGCGATGTTACTTCCAGTTCCAGTGATGACACTTCCTTCAACGCCGATGATGTTCCCAGTGAGAACTGCTTCACACTGGGTGGGATCTGTCCCTCCGGACGCACCCCCACCCCTCCTACAGCAGCCGACGTGGAGGGATTCCCCACAGCGTCAGTGCAACCTTCAGGAGCCACCTTACCCGACCGCCCGGGCTTTTCTACCAATCCAGACGCATGGACACTCCCCCCCCTCACAGAGGAGTGCCCTGCTATGCCCAGATCGCTCGGGGGACCGCCCCCCGAGCAGACAGCAACATCACCAAGCTCCGGCACTAGGACACGCCCCCTGCCCACCTGGGGTGGTCCTGCAGCATCGGAGTCGCCCACCTTAAGCCTGTCCTGCCCTTCCCTACCGACTGGACAGGCGGCTCCTTGGCGTCTGCAGCCATCTTAGAAACCTTATCCACCATGTACCCCCCATTCTGGCCCCGCTTTACAGCAAAAGCGGGGTCGGGCAGACTGGGGGGCCCACCAGCCTGAACCACCTTTTCAGATGGCCCAGACTGCTGGAGAGAAGAATAAACAAGTCTGGTGACCTCTCCTTTTTTCCTTTTATTTCTCCTCTTCCTCTTGCCCTTCACCTCAGTATCTGGGCCTAAGTCATTTCCAAATGAGAAGTTCTCAAAATGGGTAGGTGACTCTTGGAGCACAATCGCCTTCAGCAATCCACCACCAATTAACCCATTGCTGCTGCCGCTGTCGTCACTGCTGTCATCTGACGTTACAGGCAGGGCTACCTGAGCAGGATTTATGTATGAACTCTGGGTTGTGTCCTCCTCCTCTATTTCACTCTCCTCTGCACCACCATCTTGCTTCTCTTTAGCACCTTCCTCAGCACTGTCCTCTCTTTCTCCACCACCATCTTCCTCCACACTGTCCTCCTCAGCACTGTTCTATCTTTCTCCTCCACCATCCACCTCCACACCATCCTCCTCTGCACTGCTTTCGCTGTGACTGACCTCCTCCTCTCTTTCTGGGTTCTGCTGGCCTCTGAACCGACTTTCATTGCAGAGTTTTTCTCTGAAGATACCAGCCCCTTCCATGATCTCCATCCTCACCCTTTCTACCTCCTCAACCTCTTTTTTCAGGGTGCGCACTTTAGCCGAATACACTGGCCTTCGATTTTTTGAGGTGTAATCAGCCTGGTAACGGGCAAATTTTAAGTCCTCTCTTAGCCCACGAAGCATTTTGCCAAGACACTCATACTCCGCCATTTTTGCTTGGATTCGGGACCCAAAAGTGGCCAAAGACTCCCTGGGACCCAATGCCCCCCATTGCTGGGGTTCAGAGGTACCTTGCCTCCCCATGTTTCTCCTCAACTCCTCACCTTCATGCAGGTCTTTACCTGCAGCCTTGCTTGTAGCCTTCCTTGCAGCCTTGCGGCTTCCAGATATGGACGGTGGAGTTGGTTCTGCATTTCTGCGGATCCTGGAGGATCTCCGTACCCCATCCTGGGAGTTGGCCGTTGCAATGTCACCTCCACCTCCCGCCGGCCTGGTAAGGGAGATGGGGACGTTGGGGTTCATGCAGGGAAACCCTTCCCCGAAGGCTGCCACAAACCTGGGGGGGGGGGGGGGGAGGGCTGGTGAAAATCCTGCTGCTCTCTGGTTCTCTGGTTCTCCTGGAGCTGACGATCACACAACCACACCCTGAACAGGAAGTAGTGCAACAGCTGGAGACACCCTATTTGGAAAGCACTGCTGTAGGGTAATTTGGTGGTGGATGCAAATCCCTAATTTAGGCCTCAAATGCACATGGTGCTCTTTCACTTTGGAGCCCTCTCATATTTCAAGGCAACAGTTTTTGGTTACAAATTTTTTTTCTCTTCTTTTACCCCTTAAGAAAAGGTAAATTTTGGGTCTACACCAGCATGTTAGTGTAAACAGAGTGTACCATATACATTTGAGGCCTAAATTGGTGATTTGCACAGGGGTGGCTGGTAGTTACAGCAGTTCTGACATAAACATAAAAAACACCCATATGTGACCCCCATTTAGAAAACTACACCCCTCACGTAAAGTAACAAGGGGTATAGTGAGCCTTAACATCCCACAGGTGTTTGACAAATTTTTGTTAAAGTTGGAGGTGAAAATAAAAAAATGTATATTTTTTTCCCTAAAATGCTATTGTTACCCCAATTTTATCATTTTCACAAGGGGTAATAGGAAAAAAAGCCCAGCAAAATTTGTAACCCCATCTCTTCTGAGTCAGAAAATACCCCACATGTGGATGTAAAGTGCTCTGCGGGTGAACTACAGGGCTCAGAAGAGAAGGAGCACCATTGGGCTTTTGGAGAGAGAATCTGGCTGAAATTGAAGGCCATGTGCGTTTAGGCCTCCATGGTGCCAGAACAGTGAACCCCCCCCCCCACACACACACACACACACACACACATGTGACCCCATTTTGGAAACTACACCCCTAATAAGAAGTGCAGTGAGCATTTACATCTCACAGGTGTCTGATAGATTTTTTTGAGCAGTGGTCTGCCAAAAGAAAAATGAAAATTTTTCATTTGCACAGCCCACTGTTCCAAAGATCTGTCAAATGCCAGTGGGGTTTAACCCCTTAAGGAACCAGCCCATTTTCACCTTAAGGACCCAGCCATTTTTGCACATCTGACCATTGTCATTTTAAGCATTAATAACTCTGGGATACTTTTACTTTTCATTCTGATTCTGACATTGTTTTTTCGTGACATATTCTACTTCATGTTAGTGGTAAATTTTTGTCGAGGCTTGCATCATTTCTTGGTGAAAAATTCCAAAATTTGATGAAAAAATTGAAAATTTAGCATTTTTCTAACTTTGAAGCTCTCTGCTTGTAACAAAAACAGACATTCCAAATAAATAATATATTGATTCACAGATACAATATGTCTACTTTATATTTTCATCATAAAGTTGACAGGTTTTAACTTTTAGAAGATATCAGAGGGCTTCAAAGTTCAGCAGCACTTTTCCAATTTTTCACAACATTTTCTAAATTGGAATTTTTCAGGGACCAGTTCAGTTTTGAAGTGGATTTGAAGGGCCTTCATATTAGAAATACCCCACAAATGACCACATTATAAAAACTGCACCCCTCAAAGTATCCAAAATGACATTTGGGTAAGTGTGTTAACCCTTTAGGTGTTTCACAGGAATAGCAGCAAAGTGAAGGAGGAAATTCAAAATCTCCATTTTTTACACTCGCATGTTCTTGTAGACCCAGTTTTTGAATTTTTACAAGGGGTAATAGGAGAAAAAGCCCCCCAAAATTTGTAACCCAATTTCTCTAGAGTAAGGAAATACCTCATATGTGTATGTAAAGTGTTCGGCTGGTGCAGTAGAGGGCTCAGAAGGGAAGGAGCAACAATGGGATTTTGGAGAGTGAATTTTTGCTGAAATGGTTTTTGGGGGGCATGTCACATTTTGGAAGCCCCTATGGTGCCAGAAGAGCAGAAAACCCCCACATGGCATACCATTTTGGAAACTACACCCCTCAAGCCACGTACCAAGGGGTCCAGTGAGCCTTAACACCCCACAGGTCTTTTACGACTTTTCGTTAAATTTGGATGTGTAAATGAAAAAAAAAAAAAAAAAAGTTTCACTTCCAGGCAGTGGAAGAGAGGTGGTTGTGGTTGTGATAAATATAAAGCAAATACACTATGTTGAGCTAGCGATTGTTTGTCTGTATACAAGAGTGTGAAGCATACAAGTGAGTGAGTATAAAAGTGAGGGGACTTAAAATTAAGGGACTTTAAATTCAGGAAGTTTAAATTGAAATATTTGATTTTTTTTTCTTTTCTGTTAATTTTTGCAATCCCCAAATCTAGTATGACCTCCATGTTGGAAAAGGCAGTCCAGTGTGCATCTTGCGCAATGTATGCAATCCTTGAACAACAGTTTGAGGGTGCATATTGTTGTGCGAGATGTGTGCGAGTTGCTCATTTAGAAGCCCAGATCCTGGATCTAGAGGAGCAACTGGCAACACTGAGATGCATTGACAACCCGCAGAGTAGTCTCCTGCTCACTGAGCAGGTACTCTCTGGGGTCGAGGTGGGGATGGATAGTGGGACGGAGGGGCAGGACAGTCAGGCAGTTAGCTGGGTTACAGTTAGAAAACGGGGTAGAGGGAAAAGTGTCAGGGAGGCTAGTCCTGAACTGGCACACCCCAACAAGTTTGCCCAGTTGGCAGATGAGGGGGATGTCATTTCAGAGCTAGCGGTACTGCAGCAGGACTCTGCCTCTGACCGCCAGGGGGGTGTCTGCTCCAGTAAGGAGGGAGGGAGGAGAGCAGGGCAGGCCAGACAGGTACTGGTAGTGGGGGACTCAATTATTAGGGGGACAGACAGGGTGATCTGTCACAAAGACCGGGATAGCCGAACAGTGTGTTGTCTTCCTGGCGCTCGAGTTCGGCACATCGCGGATCGGGTTGACAGGTTGCTGGGTGGGGCTGGAGAAGACCCAGCAGTCATGGTACATATTGGCACCAATGACAAAGTAAGAGGTAGATGGAGTGTCCTTAAAAATGATTTCAGGGACTTAGGCTGCAAGCTTAAGGCAAGGACCTCCAAGGTAGTATTTTCTGAAATATTACCTGTACCACGAGCCGTACCAGAGAGGCTGCGGGAGATAAGGGAGGTAAACAAGTGGCTCAGAAGCTGGTGTAGGAAGGAGGGGTTTGGGTTCATGGAGAACTGGGCAGACTTCGACTTTAAAGGAAACAGATTTCTGACTATAGCTAAAGACCATTATCTGTCCCAAATGGTGCAGGGCCTGACCAGAGGGGGCGCCCTACTAGACTTAATATTTACCAACGTACTGAAACTGGCAGAGTAATTAATGTGCAAGTAGATGGACACCGAGGAAATAGTGATCATAATGTAATACATTATAACTTGTTCTTCAATAAGGGAATCTCTCGAGGGGCCACAAAAACAATGAACTTTCGAAAAGCAAAGTTCGATCAACTCAGAGAAGCCCATAACAATATAAAATGGGATAATGTCCTCAAAAATAACAATACTGACACTAAATGGGAGACTTTTAAAAAATATCTTAAATTTTCACTGTAAGATGTATATACTTTATAGGAATAAAAGGGTCAGAAATAAAAGTAAACCAATATGGATGAATAAAAATGTTAAGGGGGCAATAAATGACTAAAATAAAGCATTTCAGTTACTAAAACAGGACAGCAGTGAAGAAGCATTAAAAAGCTATAGAGAAAAATGTGAAATATGTAAAAAACAGATAAAAGACGCAAAAATAGAGACAGAAAGACTCATTGCCAAAGAGAGTATGACTAACACCAAAATGTTCTTTAATTATATAAATAGCAAAAAGGTCAAAAATGAAAGTGTTGGCCCTTTAAAAAATGATGAGGAAGAAATTATAAACGGGGATCAGGAAAAAGCAAATATACTAAAATTCTTCTCCACTGTATTCACTGAGGAAAATGAAATGCCAGGTGAAATACAGTGTGATAAGGTAAGCTCCCCAGTACAGGTCACCTGTCTAACCCAGGAAGAAGTACAGTGCCACCTACAAAAAATCTAAATAGACAAATCACCAGGTCCAGATGGCATTCACCCCCATGTTCTAAAGGAATTAAGTAATGTAATAGACAGACGCGGAGGTGTTGAGGGGCATGTGTGGAACTCCGCTACTCCTTGCTGGGATTTGAATAGACTGGCCCAGACCCTTTCTTGTGGATGGAGAGTGGAGCTGAGTAAAACGATCAGACTTTACATGTGATGAATATCTAACAGTGCAGAAGCCGGTGAAACCATTGATTAATACCCCGGCAATATTCTGAACAGAAGCAGCCTCTTGCACTGGCCCCATGTGGAATGGACAATATTGGATGCCTGACTCTCTGCCTGGTCACTCCTCCTAGCGATTTGGAGAAACCGGGACTCATGGACTAAATTGAACAACTTGGTCTTAGCAGAATTCCTCTCTCATGAAATTGGACCCCTCCCTGGACCCAATAAGATCAGTGACTCTGGGGGGTGATTGCACTGTCTACCAGGGGGAGCGTGAATACGCTAATGATTCCGTAGTTGCATATTAGTATGCTATATTTGGTGGTGGATATTTCTGGATCAGGGTGTGATACCCTAGGTTTTAAGCGCTCCCCAGAGCCATATGGGACTGTGAATTCTTACTTTTGTATGCTGTAAATAACGGGATTTAAATTCTCGAGTGGGAGGGGCCTATGGTGTATAAAGTTGCTAAGTTGGTCCGTGATATCCCCGTAGTGATACATACACCCCACAAATATAAAGTGAAGAGAAATAGTGGGTGAAATGGCCCCTAAGGTGAACCCCAGAAGATCAGGGGGTAGCTCGCCACAAAAAGATAAGGGGGCTATGGGTAAATTGGATAAAATATGGAAGTCTCCAGCTGTGGGTATAAAAACTAGAACCCAGAAGGATCTCTCCCCTAGTAAAACAGGCTCTAGGTACTCGGTCTTGGCGGTGGAAGAAACTGAGGAAGGGCAGTCTGTGCCCCCTGTGGGAACACAGATGTTGGAGGAGATCTTGGGAGGGGTGAAAAAATCTAATTGTGCAATTGAGGAGATAAATAAACAATTAGGTGTGGTATCTACCGAGGTATCTCTGATAAGACACGATATGACTAAAATGAGAGATAGGATTTCCAGACTGGAGGAAGAAGCCCCTAAAACAGAAAATAGGATTAAGGTTTTGGAGGAGGAGGTTAATGACTTGAAAAAGGAGAGGACATCTGTTAAAGATAAGCTCACTGACCTTGAGGATAGATCCAGACGTTGTAATATAAGGATGGTGGGGTTTCCTGATGGGATGGTGGGGTTTCCTGAGGGGGTGGAGGGGGGGGGGGACTCTGCCATACAGTTTCTTAGTAGGTGGTTGAAGGAGGGGATAGGGGAAGGGCATCTTACTCCAATGTTTGGGATTGAACGAGCTCATCAGTGCCAAGGCGTATTCCCCCTCCGGGGGGTCCCCCTAGGACAATCCTAATTAAGTTATATACCTCCCAGGACAGGGATACTATCCTTAGGAGGGCAAGAGAGATGAGGGACCTACAGTATAATGGACAGAATATTTTTCTATATCCGGATTTCTCTTGGGAGACCCAGAGGAAAAGGGCATCCTTTCGGGAGATAAAAAGGCGGCTAAAGAACGCAGGGGTGCCCTTCTCTCTGCTGTTTCCAACGAGACTCCGGGTTGAGCATAAGGGAAAGGTAACAATATTTGGAACCCCACAAGAAGTCTCAGATTGGATGGATAAATAAGGCATCTAATATAAGGCACTACTGTGGCATTAGGGGTTGGAAGTATTAGTTGAGTAATAATGTTACGTCTCGGGGGGGAGGGGTTGGGGGGTTCTCTGGGGTGTCACTAGGATAGGAGTGCATAGTAGAAGTACGGTGCATTATGGGGAGAGGGGGGGTGCGGGGGGGGGGGAAGGATAAGGGAAAGGAGGGAGGGATGGCACGGGATGATCAAAAGAGTGTTTTTTTTTTTTTCTCTCTCTCTCTTCTTCTTCTCTCTTTTCTTTTTTCTCTTAGGCAAATATATCTATGCTTAAATTATTAGCCTGGAACATACGAGGTATGTCAGATAGAATTAAAAAGTGTGCAGTCTTCGATTATATTCGGAGGTGCCTTCCTGCGATCATATGTTTAGTTGAGACCCATAGGTCAAGAGATGAGCAGATACTTCCAAGGAAGTGGGCCAAAGAAGAATACCACTCCAGACTCTCTTCCTACTCCATGGGAGTATCAGTATATGTTCACAGGAGGGTACCATTCGAGACTAAGAATGCAAAGGTAGATAAGTATGGTCGATATGTATTTCTTTATGGAATATGGGAAGATAGGGCAGTCATCTTGGCTTTTGTTTATATTCCTCCATCTTTTAGAGTGGATGTTCTGAGGGACCTCGTGAGCTATAGCGAAAGTAAGACACATTCGGCATTATGGATAGTTGGAGATTTGAACAATGTAATAGACCCTAGTATGGACAGATACAAATTAGGTAGGAATGTAGGGGGGAACGAAACAGCATTGGCGAGATACTGTGGAGAGATGAATTGGGTTGATGGGTGGCGGAAACTAAACCCAGGAGTAAGACAGTACTCATGTTTTAGTACCTCATATAACACCGCTTCCCGAATTGACTTATGCCTGTGTGATAAGAATGCAATGACCTGGACCAGCAGGGTGCAGTATAAAGCTAAAACCCTATCGGACCATTGCCCAGTGGTGGTGGAAATTGGAGGTAAGGTAATGGGTGGGAAAAGGTTGGGCTTTCGGCTCAACCCCCACTGGATTGAATTAGTGGGCGACCAGGACTGGTTTAGACAGGAAATAGAGGCATTCTGGGAGATTAATCATAAGTCCGCAAACCCTCAGGTGGTATGGGATACTATGAAGGCATACTTGAGGGGTCTATATATAGGGCGAATCAATAAAAAAAAAAAAGGAATTCTCACAGGAAGAATCAGTACTGAATAGTAAAGTGGCAACATTAGAAGCAGGGATAGAAGAGGATAGTGGGGGGAACAGCTGTTAGAACTGAAGGCAGCTCAAGAGGAATATAAAGAATATCTACTTAAAAAGGCACAAAATAAACTATTCTTCAGTGGGCAATTTAATTTCTTTGAGAAAGGGAAACCAAATAAGACACTGTCAAGATTACTTAAAAATCAAGGCGACGAACGTGGTATTATGGCTCTGAGGAGGGAGGATGACAGCATAACCACAGATAGAGAAGAAATAGCCCAAATGGTTGGCTCTTTTTTCTCCAATCTCTATATGGGCAGCTATATTAATAGGGCGGAGGTAGCGGAATTCTTGAGGGGAATTAATATTCCGAGTTTGACAGAGGATGTCAGGGACTCCCTGGATGACCCAATCTCCCTCCAGGAATTGGAGGAGGCATTGGCATCAATCCAAGGGAATACATCCCCTGGGTCTGACGGCATTCCTTTCTAGATATATAGAATATACTCAATCCTGCTGCTTCCAAAACTGCTGGGTATCATTAATGAATCCTGGAGGGGGGGGGGGGGGGTTCTCCCTAAATCTATGTGTGAGGCTAATATTAGACTCATTAGGAAAAAAGATAAGGATCCCTTGGATTTGGGCTCATATCTCCTTGCTTAATACAGATATAAAGATAATAGCGAAAGCACTGGCAAGGAGATTGGATAAAGTAGTGGAGGTAGTGGTGGGCGGTGACCAGGGAGGGTTTAGGTCAGGAAGAACGGTTCATGACAATATCCACCAGGTGTATGAAGCAATCCAGAGTGGATCCCGTGGCCCCCGCTCCATTCTGTCATTGGATGCTACTAAAGCTTTTGACAGGGTGGAGTGGGAATACCTCTGGGAAGTTTTGAAAAGGGTTAGGGTGGGCCCGAGGTTTTTGAGTTATATTCAGCTACTATACACTAACCCCGAGGCGAGTGTGGTGGTAGATGGAACCCCCTCCTACCCATTCAAACTAAGTAGAGGAACAAGGCAGGGCTGCCCCCTCTCACCCTTTTTATTTTTAATTTATATTGAACCCTTAGCGGCTTGGATAAGAGATAATGATGTTTATGAGGGATTTGGAGTAAATGGAGAGAAGAGTAAGATCTTGTTATTTGTAGATGATATCCTCCTTTTTGTAACTAACCCACAAGAAAAAATACATCGTATCATTAAGATGTTCGAGGCATTTGCCCCTCTATCTGGGTTGGACATAAATTGGAGTAAATCTACTATGCTCCCCCTGGATGAAGATATGGGGGAGACGGTGGGAAGACTATCCGTGTTAAAAAAAAATGAATGTCTCCATTATCTGGGAGTAAAAATAGCAGCCACGAATGATAGGTTTGTGATTAACAATATACTGCCCCTTTTGAATAGTTTAGCGAAGAGAGTAGAAGTATGGATTAAAATGCCCTTCTCTATGTCAGAAAGGATGGCGATAATAAAAATGGTGGTCCTCCCACAGATCCTTTTTTTTCTTGCTACCTCGCCAGTGTGGATCGGCAAATGCTGGTTCCGGAAGATAGAAGTGATACTGGGTAGATTGTTATGGGGAAGAAAAAGGGTTCGTCTGAAGTACAGATATTTTATGGCCCCTGGAGATAGGGGGGGATTGGATATGCCCAATTTCTTTGTTTATTACATGGCCGCGCAGTTGGTACGAATCGTGAATTGGAGAAATTTTAGATATCTGGAGAAGATTGTAGTAGATAAGGAGAAAGTGAACATATATGAGGTGTTGGAATGAGATGATTATGAGGAGAGTGGGTCAAATAACACGATGTTATTGTATAAATATAGGAAAGTATGGGAAAGATTAAAGGGAGAATTACATGTAGGAAATAGTTTTGGGTTCACACCCCTATGGGGTAACAATAAATTTAAAGAATTGGTGAAGTGTGAGTCAACTTTTTGGGATAGTAAGGGTATAAAACGACTGGAACAATTATTTGATAAAGGACAACTCTTTTCATTTGAGCACATAAAAAGGGGGTATGATATTAGTGATAACGATTGGCTGTACTATTGGCAAGTTAGTCATGCAGTCCATAACACGATAGATAAGGAGATATATGTAGCACAGAAACACAATTTCATAGAAGCACTAACTCAAATAGAGCACTTTAAAAAAAAAAAGGAATATCAATTTTGTATAAGAAATTAAATAAGATTATTGGAGTAAGGGGGATCGACAGAATTAAAGACAAATGGTCCGGAATAGTGGGTACTGTGTCTGAGGAAGATTGGGACATTATGGCCCAAAATATAAGCAAGGTTTCTCGTAATATGGAACATAAAATTACACAATTGAAGATATTACACAAGACCCACTATTCCGCGCTTCATTTACATAGGATAGGGGTGAGAATCACTTCACAGTGTGTTAAATGTGGTTTGGAAGAGGCGGACTATTTACATAGATTTTGGTCGTGTGAGAAGATATCTGTTTTCTGGGAATCTGTAATAAAAGAGGTAGAAAGTAAAATCCCTGTGAAGGTACCTCGTACGATAGAGTTTATACTGCTGGGAGCTATTGGTAAGATGGGCAAATTTGATTAGACATACTCTTGGATGTAAACAAGTATGGATTTGGCTTCTATGGCTTTTGCTTTCCTTCCGATTGGTGATGTTGTTTTATCGGATTTGTACAATGTATTTTTGTAATTGTTTAATATTAAAATAAAAAAAATATAAAAAAAAAGTAATGTAATAGACAGACCCCAATTTTTAATATTCAGGGACTCTATAGTGACAGGGACTGTTCCCCAGGACTGGCGCATGGCAAATGTGGTGCCAATATTTAAGAAGGGGTCAAAAGGTGACCCCGGGAATTATAGACCTGTTAGTTTAACCTCGGTAAATTGTTTGAGGGTTTCCTAAGAGATGCTATTTTGGAATATCTTGATAAAAATAAATGTATGACCCTGTATCAGCATGGCTTTATGAGGGATTGATCCTGTCAAACTAACCTGATCAGCTTTTATGAGGAGGTGAGCACAAGACTGGACCAGGGGCAATCGCTGGATGTCGTATATCTGGATTTTTCCAAAGCATTTGATACGGTTCCACATAAAAGGTTGGTGCATAAAATGAGAAGGTTTGGGCTGGGTGAGAATGTGCGCAAGTGGGTAAGTAACTGGCTCAATGATAGGAAACAGAGGGTGTTTATTAATGGTACTTATTCTGATTGGGTGACTGTTACTAGTGGGGTACCACAGGGGTCCGTCTTGGGTCCTGTCCTATTTAATATATTCATGAATGACCTTGCAGAGGGGTTGAATAGTAAAGTAGCAATCTTTGCAGATGACACCAAACTCTGTAAAGTGGTAAACACTATAGAGGACAGTGCACTGTTACAAATGGATCTGGATAGGTTGGAGGTTTGGGCTGGGAAGTGGCAGATGAGGTTCAACACTGATAAATGTAAGGTAATGCAAAAATCCGAGCTGGGATTATGTATTAAATGGAAGAACACTTAGGACGACTGACATGGAAAAGGACTTAGGAGCCTTAGGTAACAGTAAACTTAGCTGTAGTGACCAGTGTCGGGCAGCTGCTGCCAAGGCTAATAAAATCATGGGGTACATCAATAGGGGCATAGATGCCGACGACAAGGAAATAATGCTACCGCTGTACAAATCACTAGTCAGTCCTCACATAGAGTACTGTGTACAGTACTGAGCACCAGTGTACAAGAAAGATATAGTGGAGCTGGAGAGGGTTCAAATCCCACTAAGGACAACAATAAATAAAGACATTATTATTATTATTATAATAACGTCAGCAGAGAGCACTGTGCTCGTGATGTCATCAGAGAGCATTCCAAAAAGAAAATAATTTCCTCTGTAGTATTCAGCAGCTAATAAGTACAGGAAAGATTACGATTTTTTAATAGAAGTAATTTACAAATCTGTTTAACTTTCCGGAGCCAGTTGATTTAAAAGAAAAAAAAGGTTTTCACCGGAGTACCCCTTTAACCCCTTCATGACCCAGCCCATTTTCACCTTCAGGTCCTGGGCATTTTTTGAAAATCTGACCACTGTCACTTTAAACATTAATAACTCTGGAATGCTTTTACTTATCATTCTGATTCCGAGAACTGCTGTAACAATCAGCCACCCCTGTGCAAATCGCCTCAAATGTACATGGTGCACTCTCCCTTCTGAGCCTTGTTGTGCGCCCCCAGAGCACTTTGCGCCCACATATGGGGTATCTCCATACTCGGGAGAAATTGCATTACAAATTTAGAGGATCTTTTTTCCCCTTTTACCTCTTGTGAAAATGAAAAGTATAGGGCAACACCAGCATGTCAGAGTAAAAAAATTATTTTTTTACACTAACATGCTGGTGTAGACCCCAACTTCACCTTTTCATAAGGGGTTAAAGAAGAAAAAGCCCCCCAAAATTTGTAAGGCAATTTCTCCCGAGTACGGCAATACCCCATATGTGTCCCAAAACTGTTGCCCTGAAATACAACAGGGCTCCAAAGTGAGAGAGCGCCATGCGCATTTGAGGCCTGAATTAGGGATTTGCATAGGGGTGGACATAGGGGTATTCTATGCCAATGATTCCCAAACAGGGTGCCTCCAGCTGTTGCAAAACTCCCAGCATGCCTGGACAGTCAATGGCTGTCCGGCAATACTGGGAGTTATTATTTTGCAACAGCTGGAGGCTCCGTTTTGGAAACAGTAGCGTACCAGACGTTTTTCATTTTTTTGGGGGCTGTGTAGGGATAATGTGTATATGTAGTGTTTTTTACTTTTTATTTTAGGTTAGTGTTAGTGTAGTGTTTTTAGGGTACAGTCACATGGGCAGAGGTTCACAGCAAGTTTGCCGCTGGGAGTTTGAGCTGCAGCGCAAATTTTGCGCCATCTCAAACTTGCAGCACTCACTGTAAACCTCCGCCCATGTGAGTGTACCCTGTACATTCACATTGGGGGGAGGGGGCAAACATCCAGCTGTTGCAAACTCCGAGCATGCCCTTTGGCTGTCCGTGCATGCTGGGAGTTGTAGTTTTGCAACAGCTGGAGGCACACTGGTTTGGAAACACTAAGTTAAGTAATAAACTTTCAAGTGTTTTGCAACCAAACTTAGCGTTTCCAAACCAGTGTGCCTCCAGCTGTTGAAAAACTACAACTCCCAGCATGCATGGTCTGTCAGTGCATGCTGGGAGTTATAGTTTTGCAACAATTGAAACAGCTGGAGGCACTGAGGTAGCAAACGGACAATGTTTCCCAACTAGTGTGCCTCCAGTTGTTGCAAAACTACAACTCCCAGCATGCCCAGACTGCCCAAGCATGCTGGAAGTTGTAGTTCGGCAATATCTGAAGGATCAGATGTTGCCGAACTACAACTTCCAGCATGCTTGGGCAGTCTGGGCATGCTGGGAGTTGTAGTTTTGCAATATCTGGAGGTCCACAGTTTGGAGACCACTGTATAATGGTCTCCAATCTATGCTCTTCCAGATGTTAGAGAACTACAACTCCCAGCATGCCTGAACAGACTGAGCATGCTGGGAGTTGTAGTTTTGCAACATCTGGAACAGCACAGATTGGAGACCATTATACAGTGGTCTCCAAACTGTGGACCTCCAGATGTTACAAAACTACAACTCCCAGCATGCCCAGAAAGCCAAAGGCTGTCTGGGCATGCTGGGAGTTGCCGTTTTGAAACTCCCAGAGGCAGCAGTGAGATCGCTTTACGGCGATCGGCGATCTCACTGCTGCCAATGAAGATGCCGCACTGCTGCCGGAAACTCACCTCCGGGACGCAGCGCCGCCGGGACCGCCTGGAGGACGTCGCTCGCAACGGGACCACTCGGGACACCGCATGGTCGGGTAAGTGATGCCGGGGGATGGGTAAGGGACACTTAGCAGAGCGGTGTGTGTCCCGATCCCCGTGATCGGGACTTACACACCGCGCTGCTAAATATTCTGATAGCGAAACGCTGCTATTAGCTAGTCAGAGTTGACCAGCTGATAGCAGCGATCGCTGGGGGGGGGGGTGGGGGATGAAACCCCCCGTGGTCGCATGGTAAGATGGCTGGCTATCAGTGATAGCCACCATCTTACCGGGCGCTGCGGGATGCCGCGAGTAGCGGCAAAAATGTTCATGACGTACCTGTATGTCATGGGTCGGGAACACCTTGCCACCCATGACGTACAGGTATGTCATAGGTCGGGAAGGGGTTAATGGTATAGAGAACTGTGTCTAGTGCATTAACTCTGATTTTTTGCCCATTGAAACCAGTAGGCCCATTGTGGTCTATGGGGAAAGCTGCTGAGTTGCCCATAGCAACCAATCAGATCGCTTCTTTCATTTTTGAAAAAGTCTCTGAAAAATGAAGGAAGTAATCTGATTGGTTGCTATGGGCAACTCAGAAACTTTTCCAGGAAAATATGCTGAGTTGCCCATAGCAACCAATCAGATCGCTTCTTTCATTTTGCAAAGGCATTGTGAAAAATGAAAGAAGCAATCTGGTTGCTATGGGCAACTGCACAACTCTTCCTCTACACTGGTCTTAATGAATCTCCCCCATAGAGGGAGATTTATCAAAACCTGCCCAGAGGAAAAGTTTCTGAGTTGCCCATAGCAACCAATCAGATCGCTTCTTTCATTTTTGAAAAAGCCTCTGAAAAATGAAGGATATTTTTGAGATTTTGGAAGCTGGGATACTCACTACACCCATGCATATCTAGATAATTAAGTATGGGGGGAACTTAAATTTATTTTTTAAATCACATGGAGTTTTGACTTTACTTCATTATGGTCGAATAAAGCACTTAAAGAGTTCCTTAAAATTAAAGATTCACTCTTTTGGATGAAAAGGGGCTTATTTATGTAAATCAATTATACGCTTTAGGTCAAATAAAGTCGTTTGAAGAGATAGCCCATAAGTGTGTGGGGGGAAGACAATCACAAACATTGTTTTTTACAAATAAGTAACACAGATCATAAAGCAATAAAAGGAGAGATTGGAGATTTCAGGGATTCTATATATAAGAAAAGTTTAATTAGACTATTTCCTTATGCAAAGTTGCTGTCTGGGCATGCTGGGAGTTGTGGTTCTGCAGCGGTTGGGGGTTCACAGCTTGAAGACCACTGCTATAGAGGGTGCAAATGTATCTGAGCCCTGGAACTCAAATAATGTGAAATATGAGATGATCAAAATGGAGCCCCTGCACTAATTACTTGGGTTCTGAGGTCTGTAAGGTCCATAGTAAAAACATCAGGTTCTGTCTATAGCAGATACTAAATCATGGCAGCTCAAAGAAACAAGCAGTCATTCTGACATGTCACATGTGATGTCATAGACAGCTGGAGGCCTGACATCCCACTGACAGCCGCCCGAGCCTTCAGTCTGTTCCAGTGCGATTAGTGAGAATAGTGAGATTAGCGTCTTCTTTTTCTACTTGTCTGAAATGGAGCTAAAAGGACTGGGGTTCGTCCCCCTCCTGTTGGCGTTTTGGTGTGCGGCCTGGCTTGCCACCAGCTACATCATGACGGTCGTCCTCGGCCATGCAGCCTCGCCACTGATGAGCATCAGGTAAGATAAACAAGCAAATGATTCTTATTTCATGGGTTGGGAGTGAGGAAATATCCATAATAACATTGGTTTCTTTTCCTTCACAGTGACGTGGGAAATGTCTTTCCCGAAAGCATATTATTCAGAATTGGATTTATAGGGACGTCCATTGGCACTTTGGTACTAACCTTTCTTATTTATAAGTATATGGTTATGCATACTGAAGAGTTCAGGGGTCATCAGGTCCTGATCCAGAGGATCCTGCTGGCCATTGTGTGGGCCTCCTGTTTTTCCACAGCTGTTATGCATGTATTGTCCCCCGAAGAATATCCCAGGATACACTTTGTCAGCACGATAATTTCCATTACATGTGAAGCCTTATACTACCTTGGGCAGTCCATCCAGATGTATAAATTACCAGGAGCAAAAAAAGTCATCCACCATAGTAGATGCACCTGCTGTGGCCTGACTTTTGTCTGTGTAGTTTTCTATTTTGGATATGAAACATTAAAGGAATTATTCCATAATGATGAAGACTGGGACGAGATCCGTGAAATCCCCATCATAATCATCGAGTGGGTGATGCTTCTACTGATCCTGATAAACATCGTGACCTATTATTCCACCATGCAGAGGTTATTGTTGACCGTCTCCAGAAACAGCTGCACACTCTCTCTTAGAGTAAAAATTGATGACTTCGGGGTGTAGACCACCACGGGGGCCATCAAGTGGACTTCTGGGAGAGATACTGCACAGGACACGGAAAACATCTAAAGAAGAATAACTGGGGGACTACATATGGTGCCAGTAATCATGACACAATAATATGAGCTGGTGATATTACCTATACAAAAAAAAATAAAAAAAATAATAAAAAAATATTGGTGTGTGAAGTGTAATACCTAGTTAGAAAAACAGAATCAAATTCATCATTATAACCCCCCTCTGCATTACCCTGTTTATTATTTTTCAAGCAAGCACTTTGTTCTAATTCGTCCACTCTCTGGCGTGCTCCTTGTATAAGGGGTTTGGGATACCCTTTTTGTTTAAAACGATCCTCCAGGTTCTCTAGTTGTTGTAGGTATTTTTGTGTGGAAGAACAATTCCTTCGGATTCTTTTCATTTGACCGAATGGAATGTTCTTCTTCCATTATTTAAGATGGCAACTGTTAAAGTCGAGGTATCTGTTTGCATTCACCTCCTTAAAATAGTTGGCAGTATGCGAACAGCCATCCTGAATATAGATATTTAAATCCAGGAACTCACATTTTTTGGGGGACTGATGCAGCGCTGCCTTTGGCAATTTCTGGCTCTGCTATAGCGCTTTTTTTGAGGGGGCGTGTCGGCTGCCCCTTCATCTGGCGGTCAACCTGCGCTATCTGGCCAGCGAGCCAGGGCCCCGTACAGGAGATCACGGGGCCCCCCAGCGGTCGGACCCCCGCAATCTGAAACTTATCCCCTATCCTTGGGACAGGGCCGGACTGGGGATGAAATCCAGCCCTGGAAATTACTGTATACCAGCCCCACAGCATTGTGTCATTGTGCCGGCAAACAGCCACCGAGCACAGGCGTATCACTTTGCGTGGCTATACATATATATATATATCACAGAAGGAATACACCAGTACTTTGCCAAATTTTTCAATAAAGTGGTGTCAGCGACCAAGACCTGATCATAGTCCACCACAAATTCAAAAAGTAAAATGGCACAACACTCCCTTATAATCAGGGCCGGTTTTAGGCTTAGCGTGGCCTTAGGCAAAATCAAAAGTGGGGCCCCAAAAGTCATAGTAGTGCACTAACTAGATTTGAACAATTTTGGTCACTTCAAATACTATAAAAAAAATATCTAAAAAGCTATTGAAAAGTCCCATCAAAACAAAAATGGTACCGATAAAAACTACAAATCACAGCGCAAAAAATGACCCTCACATCCCCATATACAGAAAAATAAGAGTTATAGGGATCAAAATAGTACAATTTTATATTTTTGTATAGTTCCCCCCACATTAGGTAAAGAGTATAGCTCCCCCACATTAGGTGTGCAGTATAGTTCCCCCACATTAGGTGCAGTATAGTCCCCCTCATTAGGTGCAGTATAGTTCTCCCCACATTAGGTGCAGTATAGTTCCCCCACTTCAGGTGCAGTATAGTTCTCCCCACATTAGGTACAGTATAGTTCCCCCACATTAGGTGCAGTATAGTCCCCCACATTAGGTGCAGTATAGTCCCCCACATTAGGTGCAGTATAGTCCCCCACATTAGGTGCAGTATAGTCCCCCACATAAGGTGCAGTATAGTTCCCCCACTTCAGGTGCTGTATAGTTCCCCCACTTTAGGTGCAGTATAGTTCTAACCACATTAGGTACAGTATAGTTCCCCCACATTAGGTGCAGTATAGTCCGCCACATTAGGTGCAGTATAGTTCTCCCCACATTAGGTGCAGTATAGTTCTCCCCACATTAGGTGCAGTATAGTTCTCCCCACATTAGGTGCAGTATAGTTCCCCCACATTAGGTGCAGTATAGTTCTCCCCACATTAGGTGCAGTATAGCTCTCCACATTAGGTGCAGTATAGCTCTCCACATTAGGTGCAGTATAGTTCCCCACATTAAGTGCAGTATAGTTCCCCACATTAGGTGCAGTATAGTTCTCCCCACATTAGGTGCAGTATAGTTCCCCCACTTCACGTGCAGTATAGTTCTCCCCACATTAGATACAGTATAGTTCCCCCACATTAGGTGCAGTATAGTTCTCCCCACATTAGGTGCAGTATAGTTCTCCCCACATTAGGTGCAGTATAGTTCTCCCCACATTAGGTGCAGTATAGTTCTCCCCACATTAGGTGCAGTATAGTTCTCCCCACATTAGGTGCAGTATAGTTCTCCCCACATTAGGTGCAGTATAGTTCTCCCCACACTAGGTGCAGTATAGCTCTCCACATTAGGTGCAGTATAGCTCTCCACATTAGGTGCAGTACAGTTCCCTGCACATTAGGTGCAGTATAGCTCTCCACATTAGGCTGGCATTATAGTTCCCCCACATTAGGTGCAGTATATAATCCCCCCCCCCCCTCATTAGGTGCAGTATAGTTCCCGCACATTAGATGCAGTATAGTTCACCACATTAGGTACAGTATAGCTCTCCACATTAGGTGCAGTACAGTTCCCTCCACATTAGGTGCAGTATAGCTCCCCACATTAGGTTGGCAGTATAGTTCCCCCACATTAGGTGCAGTATATAGTCCCCCCTCATTAGGTGCAGTATAGTTCCCCCACATTAGGTGCAGTGTAGTTCCCCACATTAGGTGCAGTATAGTTCCCCACATTAGGTGCAGTATAGTTCCCCCACATTAGGTGCAGTATAGCTCTTCACATTAGTTGCAGTATAGTTCTCCCCACATTAGGTGCAGTATAGTCCCCCACATTGGGTGCAGTACAGTCCCCCACATTAGGTGCAGTATAGTTCCCCCACATTAGGTTGGCTGTATAGTTCCCCCACTTCAGGTGCAGTATAGTTCTCCCCATATTAGGTACAGTATAGTTCCCCCACATTAGGTGCAGTATAGTTCTCCCCACATTAGGTGCAGTATAGTCCCCCACATTAGGTGCAGTATAGTTCTCCCCACATTAGGTGCAGTATAGTTCTCCCCACATTAGGTGCAGTATAGTTCTCCCCACATTAGGTGCAGTATAGTTCTCCCCACATTAGGTGCAGTATAGTTCTCCACATTAGGTGCAGTATAGTTCTCCACATTAGTTGCAGTATAGCTCTCCACATTAGGTGCAGTACAGTTCCCTCCACATTAGGTGCAGTATAGATCCCCACATTAGGTTGGTAGTATAGTTCCCCCACATTAGGTGCAATATATAGTCCTCCCCCCCCCCCTCATTAGGTACAGTATAGCTCCCCACATTAGGTTGACAGTATAGTTCCCCCACATTAGGTGCAGTATATAGTCCCCCCCCCCCTCATTAGGTGCAGTATAGTGCCCCCACATTAGGTGCAGTATAGTTCCCCACATTAGGTACAGTATAGCTCTCCACATTAGGTGCAGTACAGTTCCCTGCACATTAGGTGCAGTATAGCTCTCCACATTAGGCTGGCATTATAGTTCCCCCACATTAGGTGCAGTATATAATCCCCACCCCCCCCTCATTAGGTGCAGTATAGTTCCCGCACATTAGATGCAGTATAGTTCACCACATTAGGTACAGTATAGCTCTCCACATTAGGTGCAGTACAGTTCCCTCCACATTAGGTGCAGTATAGCTCCCCACATTAGGTTGGCAGTATAGTTCCCCCACATTAGGTGCAGTATATAGTCCCCCCTCATTAGGTGCAGTATAGTTCCCCCACATTAGGTGCAGTGTAGTTCCCCACATTAGGTGCAGTATAGTTCCCCCACATTAGGTGCAGTATAGCTCTTCACATTAGGTGCAGTATAGTTCTCCCCACATTAGGTGCAGTATAGTCCCCCACATTGGGTGCAGTACAGTCCCCCACATTAGGTGCAGTATAGTTCCCCCACATTAGGTTGGCTGTATAGTTCCCCCACTTCAGGTGCAGTATAGTTCTCCCCATATTAGGTACAGTATAGTTCCCCCACATTAGGTGCAGTATAGTTCTCCCCACATTAGGTGCAGTATAGTCCCCCACATTAGGTGCAGTATAGTTCTCCCCACATTAGGTGCAGTATAGTTCTCCCCACATTAGGTGCAGTATAGTTCTCCCCACATTAGGTGCAGTATAGTTCTCCACATTAGGTGCAGTATAGTTCTCCACATTAGTTGCAGTATAGCTCTCCACATTAGGTGCAGTACAGTTCCCTCCACATTAGGTGCAGTATAGATCCCCACATTAGGTTGGCAGTATAGTTCCCCCACATTAGGTGCAATATATAGTCCTCCCCCCCCTCATTAGGTACAGTATAGCTCCCCACATTAGGTTGACAGTATAGTTCCCCCACATTAGGTGCAGTATATAGTCCCCCCCCCCTCATTAGGTGCAGTATAGTGCCCCCACATTAGGTGCAGTATAGTTCCCCACATTAGGTACAGTATAGCTCTCCACATTAGGTGCAGTACAGTTCCCTCCACATTAGGTGCAGTATAGCTCCCCACATTAGGTTGGCAGTATAGTTCCCCCACATTAGGTGCAGTATATAATCCCCCCCTCATTAGGTGCAGTATAGTTCCCCCACATTAGGTGCAGTATAGTTCCTCACATTAGGTGCAGTATAGTTCCCCCACATTAGGTGCAGTATAGTTCTCCCCATATTAGGTGCAGTATAGTTCCCTCCACATTAGGTGCAGTATAGTTCTCCCCACATTAGGTGCAGTATAGTTCTCCCCACATTAGGTGCAGTATAGTTCCCCCACATTAGGTGCAGTGTAGTCCCACACATTGGTGCAGTATAGTTCTCCCCACATTAGGTGCAGTATAGTTCTCCCCACATTAGGTGCAGTATAGTTCCCCCACATTAGGTGCAGTATAGTTCCCCACATTAGGTGCAGTATAGTTCTCCCCACATTAGGTGCAGTATAGTTCCCTCCACATTAGGTGCAGTATAGTTCTCCCCACATTAGGTGCAGTATAGTTCCCCCACATTAGGTGCAGTATAGATCCCCCACATTAGGTGCAGTATAGTTCTCCCCACATTGGTGCAGTATAGTTCCCCACATTAGGTGCAGTATAGTCCCACACATTGGTGCAGTATAGTTCCCCACATTAGGTGCAGTATAGTTCCCTCCACATTAGGTGCAGTATAGTTCTCCCCACATTAGGTGCAGTATAGTCCCCCACATTAGGTGCAGTATAGTTCCCCACATTAGGTGCAGTATAGATCCCCCACATTAGGTGCAGTATAGTTCTCCCCACATTGGTGCAGTATAGTTCCCCACATTAGGTGCAGTATAGTTCCCTCCACATTAGGTGCAGTATAGTTCCCCCACATTAGGTGCAGTATAGTTCCCTCCACATTAGGTGCAGTATAGTTCCCCCACATTAGGTGCAGTATAGTTCCCCCACATTAGGTGCAGTATAGTTCCCCACATTAGGTGCAGTATAGTTCCCCACATTAGGTGCAGTATAGTTCCCTCCACATTAGGTGCAGTATAGTTCTCCCCACATTAGGTGCAGTATAGTTCTCCCCACATTAGGTGCAGTATAGTTCTCCCCACATTAGGTGCAGTATAGTTCCCCCACATTAGGTGCAGTATAGTTCTCCCCACATTAGGTGCAGTATAGTTCCCCACATTAGGTGCAGTATAGTTCCCACATTAGGTGCAGTATAGTTCCCTCCACATTAGGTGCAGTATAGTTCTCCCCACATTAGGTGTAGTATAGTTCTCCCCACATTAGGTGCAGTATAGTTCCCACATTAGGTGCAGTATAGTTCCCCACATTAGGTGCAGTATAGTTCTCCCCACATTAGGTGCAGTATAGTTCTCCCCACATTAGGTGCAGTATAGTTCCCCCACATTAGGTGCAGTATAGTTCCCCCACATTAGGTGCAGTATAGTTCCCCCACATTAGGTGCAGTATAGTTCCCCACATTAGGTGCAGTATAGTCCCACACATTGGTGCAGTATAGTCCCCAGGCCCGTCGCTACCGGACCGGCAAACCAAGCAATTGCTTGGGGCCCCGAGCTGGCTGGGGGGCCCCGAGCAGAGCCGGTGCTTGCCCGTCCTGTAGCGACGGGACACTTCGGGGGGCCCGCACATTTCACCAAAATTACATTTTTGAGGGGCGCGGGCCCCTTAAGAAACAAAGCAGGGCCGGCACCGGACAGGTCAGGGGATGATTGGAGTAGAGACGTCACGTGCCCCGCGCAGGCACGCACGTTTACGCCAATCACCTGACCTGTCCCTGCTTGCGTCCCCGCGGGAACCTCCAGCATCCTCCGTGCAGTGACAGGAGCAGCAGCAGACTCCCGCCTCTGCAACGATCCCCGGCAGGGTAAGTAAACTGGCGCGGGGGGCCCGGGGGATTGTATGGTTGTCAGGGGACTGCAATGGTGATGAGAGGTGTTTGTGTGTGTGTGTGTGTGTGTGTGTGTGTGTGTGTGTGGGGGGGGGGGGGGGGGTCATGGGGGTCATGAGAGATGCAGGAGGGGTGTTATGGGGGTCATGAGAGATGCAGGGGGGTGTTATGGGGATCATGAGAGATGCAGGAGGGGTGTTATGGGGGTCATGAGAGATGCAGGAGGGGTGTTATGGGGGTCATGAGAGATGCAGGGGGTGTTATGGGGTCATGAGAGATGCAGGGGGGGTGTTATGGGGATCATGAGAGATGCAGGAGGGGTGTTATGGGGTCATGAGAGATGCAGGAGGTGTGTTATGTGGGTCATGAGAGATGCAGGAGGTGTTATGGGGGTCATGATAGATATAGGGAGTGTTATGGGGGTCATGAGAGATGCAGGAGGGGTGTTATGGGGGTCATGAGAGATGCAGGGGGGTGTTATGGGGATCATGAGAGATGCAGGGGGGGTGTTATGGGGGTCATGAGAGATGCAGGAGGGGTGTTATGGGGTCATGAGAGATGCAGTGGGGTGTTATGGGGGTCATGAGAGATGCAGGGGTGGTGTTATGGGGGTCATGAGAGATGCAGGAGGGGTGTTATGGGGGTCATGATAGATATAGGGAGTGTTATGGGGGTCATGAGAGATGCAGGAGGGGTGTTATGGGGGTCATGAGAGATGCAGGAGGGGTGTTATGGGGGTCATGAGAGATGCAGGAGGGGTGTTATGGGGGTCATGAGAGATGCAGGGGGTGTTATGGGGGTCATGAGAGATGCAGGGGAGTGTTATGGGGATCGTGAGAGATGCAGGAGGGGTGTTATGGGGGTCATGAGAGATGCAGGAGGGTGTTATGGGGGTCATGAGAGATGCAGGAGGGGTGTTATGGGGATCGTGAGAGATGCAGGAGGGGTGTTATGGGGGTCATGAGAGATGCAGGAGGGGTGTTATGGGGGTCATGAGAGATGCAGGAGGGGTGTTATGGGGGTCATGAGAGATGCAGGGGGGTGTTATGGGGGTCATGAGAGATGCAGGGGGGTGTTATGGGGATCATGAGAGATGCAGGGGGGTGTTATGGGGATCATGAGAGATGCAGGGGGGTGTTATGGGGGTCATGAGAGATGCAGGAGAGGTGTTATGGGGGTCATGAGAGATGCAGTGGGGTGTTATGGGGGTCATGAGAGATGCAGGGGGGTGTTATGGGGGTCATGAGAGATGCAGGAGGGGTGTTATGGGGGTCATGAGAGATGCAGGCGGGGTGTTATGGGGGTCATGAGAGATGCAGGCGGGGTGTTATGGGGGTCATGAGAGATGCAGGAGAGGTGTTATGGGGATCGTGAGAGATGCAAGGGGGTGTTATGGGGATCGTGAGAGATGCAGGGGGTGTTATGGGGGTCATGAGAGATGCAGGAGAGGTGTTATGGGGATCGTGAGAGATGCAGGAGGGTGTTATGGGGTCATGAGAGATGAAGGGGGGGTGTTATGGGGGTCATGAGAGATGCAGGGGGTGTTATGGGGGTCATGAGAGATGCAGGAGGGGTGTTATGGGGGTCATGAGAGATGCAGGAGGGGTGTTATGGGGGTCATGAGAGATGCAGGAGGGGTGTTATGGGGGTCATGAGAGATGCAGGAGGGGTGTTATGGGGGTCATGAGAGATGCAGGAGGGGTGTTATGGGGGTCATGAGAGATGCAGGAGGGGTGTTATGGGGGTCATGAGAGATGCAGGAGGGGTGTTATGGGGATCGTGAGAGATGCAGGGGGGTGTTATGGGGGTCGTGAGAGATGCAGGGGGGTGTTATGGGGGTCATGAGAGATGCAGGGGGGTGTTATGGGGGTCATGAGAGATGCAGGGGGGTGTTATGGGGAACATGAGAGATGCAGTGGAGTGTTATGGGGGTCATGAGAGATGCAGGGGGTGTTATGGGGGTCATGAGAGATGCAGGGGGTGTTATGGGGGTCATGAGAGATGCAGGAGGGGTGTTATGGGGGTCATGAGAGATGCAGAAGGGGTGTTATGGGGGTCATGAGAGATGCAGGAGGGGTGTTATGGGGGTCATGAGAGATGCAGGAGGGGTGTTATGGGTTTCATGAGAGATGCAGGAGGGGTGTTATGGGGATCATGAGAGATGCAGGGGGTGTTATGGGGGTCATGAGAGATGCAGGGGGGTGTTATGGGGGTCATGAGAGATGCAGGAGGGGTGTTATGGGGGTCATGATAGATATAGGGAGTGTTATGGGGGTCATGAGAGATGCAGGGGGTGTTATGGGGGTCATGAGAGATGCAGGGGGTGTTATGGGGGTCATGAGAGATGCAGGGGGTGTTATGGGGGTCATGAGAGATGCAGGGGGGTGTTATGGGGTTCATGAGAGATGCAGGGGGGTGTTATGGGGGTCATGAGAGATGCAGGGGGTGTTATGGGGGTCATGAGAGATGCAGGGGGTGTTATGGGGGTCATGAGAGATGCAGGGGGTGTTATGGGGGTCATGAGAGATGCAGGGGGTGTTATGGGGATCATGAGAGATGCAGGGGGGTGTTATGGGGGTCATGAGAGATGCAGGGGGTGTTATGGGGGTCATGAGAGATGCAGGGGGGTGTTATGGGGGTCATGAGAGATGCAGGGGGTGTTATGGGGGTCATGAGAGATGCAGGGGGTGTTATGGGGGTCATGAGAGATGCAGGGGAGTGTTATGGGGGTCATGAGAGATGCAGGGGGGTGTTATGGGGGGTCATGAGAGATGCAGGGGGGTGTTATGGGGGTCATGAGAGGTGCCCCCCCCCTGCACCTCTCCTCATCCCCCCCCCCCGGTTATAATAGTGATGAGGAGAGGTGGGGGGGGGGGGGGAGTTATAGTAATAATGAGGAGAGGTATATGTATATATGATGTGTATGCATGTGTGGCAGTATTGTATTCAGTGGATGCAGTGTGGAGCAGCATTATATTCAGGGTACAGTGTGTGGCAGCATTATATTCAGGGGTACAGTGTGTGGCAGTATTATATTCAGGGGTACAGTGTGTGGAAGCATTATATTCAGGGTACAGTGTGTGGCAGTATTATTTTCAGGGTACAGTGTGTGGCAGTATTATTTTCAGGGTACAGTGTGTGGCAGTATTATTTTCAGGGTACAGTGTGTGGAAGCATTATATTCAGTGGATACAGTGTGGAGCAGCATTATATTCAGGGTACAGTGTGTGGCAGCATTATATTCAGGGTACAGTGTGTGGCAGAATTATAGTCAGGGTACAGTGTGTGGCAGCATTATAGTCAGGGTACAGTGTGAGGCAGCATTATATTCAGGGTACAGTGTGTGGAAGCATTATATTCAAGGTACAGTGTGAGGCAGCATTATCTTCAGGGTACAGTGTGGGGCAGTATATTATTTAGAGTACACTTTCTGGCAAGGTTATAATGATTACTGTCTTCATGCAGAGGATGAGGATCTGCTGACAGTGAGGAGCCAATGATGCCTGGATGTCAGACTCTGCAGAGAAGATGGAGCTGGAGGAAGACCTGGTCTCTGGACCAGATGAAGAAGAAAAGATAACAGAGAAGATATCACTCAAGTCAGAAGACGTCACTCAGGTCACTATCATTGTGTATTCTCCTGACTGTCCCATCAGAGCTGTAGTCACTTGTAAGTTCTGCAGTGATGATGGGTAAAACTGTGTCCAATCTGTGGCTCTTCAGCTGTTACAAAACTACAACTCCCATTGCCAGAGGCTCTCCAGAATGATGGGAGTTTTAGCTTTCCAACAGCTGGAGAACCATTTTAACCGAGGTGATCGGTGGGGGTCTCAGCAGTCAAACCCCCACCAAAAAAATGGCCCGGGAGGGGGGGGGGGTCTGGACAGCGGGTATGGGTAGGGAACACTGCTGCACCTAATGTGGGGGGAAGACTGCCTACCTAATGTGGGGGGAAGACTGCCTACCTAATGTAGGGGGAACACTGCTGCACCTAATGTAGGGGGAACACTGCTGCACCTAATGTGCGTCGTATTGACGTTCGCTCACGTTGCGCTCCCAGAATTCAAGGGTCGGCGTTACTATGGAGGGGGGGGCCTCCATGTCCATTTTGCTTGGGGCCCCCAAATTCCTTCAAACGGCCCTGATAGTCCCCCACATTAGGTGCAGTATAGTTCCCCACATTAGGTGCAGTATAGTCCCACACATTGGTGCAGTATAGTCCCCCACATTAGGAGCAGTATAGCTCTCCACATTAGGTGCAGTATAGCTCTCCACATTAGGTGCAGTATAGCTCTCCACATTAGGTGCAGTATAGTTCTCCACATTAGGTGCAGTATAGTTCTCCACATTAGGTGCAGTATAGTTCCCCCACATTAGGTTGGCAGTATAGTTCCCCCACATTAGGTTGGCAGTATAGTTCCCCCACATTAGGTTGTCAGTATAGTTCCCCACATTAGGTGCAGTATAATTCCCCACATTAGGTGCAGTATACAGTAGTTCCCCCACATGAGGTGCAGTATAATTCCCCACATTAGGTGCAGTATACAGTAGTTCCCCCACATTAGGTGCAGTATACAGTAGTTCCCCCACATTAGTTGCAGTATACAGTAGTTCCCCCGCATTAGGTGCAGTATAATTCCCCCCATTAGGTGCAGTATACAGTAGTTCCCCACATTAGGTGCAGTATACAGTAGTTCTCCCACATTAGGTGCAGTATACAGTAGTTCCCCCACATTAGGTGCAGTGTAGTTCCCCCACATTAGGTGCAGTATAGTTCCCCACATTAGGTGCAGTATAGTTCCCCCACATTAGGTGCAGTATAGTTCCCCACATTAGGTGCAGTATAGTTCCCCCACATTAGGTGCAGTGTAGTTCCCCCACATTAGGTGCAGTGTAGTTCCCCCACATTAGGTGCAGTGTAGTTCCCCCACATTAGGTGCAGTATAGTTCCCCCACATTAGGTGCAGTATAGCTCTCCACATTAGGTGCAGTATAGTTCTCGACATTAGGTGCAGTATAGTTCTCCACATTAGGTGCACTATAGTTCCCCCACATTAGGTTGGCAGTATAGTTCCCCCACATTAGGTTGGCAGTATAGTTCCCCCACATTAGGTTGGCAGTATAGTTCCCCACATTAGGTGCAAAATAGTTCCCCACATTAGGTGCAGTATAGTCCCTCCACATTAGGTGCAGTATACAGTAGTTCCCCACATTAGGTGCAGTATACAGTAGTTCCCCACATTAGGTGCAGTATACAGTAGTCCCCCCACATTAGGTGCAGTATACAGTAATCCCCCCACATTAGGTGCAGTATACAGTAATCCCCCCACATTAGGTGCAGTATACAGTAGTCCCCCCACATTAGGTGCAGTATACAGTAGTCCCCCCAAATTAGGTGCAGTATTCAGTAGTTCCCCACATTAGGTGCAGTATACAGTAGTTCCCCACATTAGGTGCAGTATACAGTAGTCCCCCCACATTAGGTGCAGTATACAGTAATCCCCCCACATTAGGTGCAGTATACAGTAATCCCCCCACATTAGGTGCAGTATACAGTAGTCCCCCCACATTAGGTGCAGTATACAGTAGTCCCCCCACATTAGGTGCAGTATACAGTAGTTCCCCACATTAGGTGCAGTATACAGAAGTTCCCCCACATTAGGTGCAGTATACAGTAGTTCCCCCACATTAGGTGCAGTATAATTCCCCACATTAGGTGCAGTATACAGTAGTTCCCCCACATTAGGTGCAGTATACAGTAGTTCCCCCACATTAGGTGCAGTATACAGTAATTCCCCCGCATTAGGTGCAGTATAATTCCCCCCATTAGGTGCAGTATACAGTAGTTCACCACATTAGGTGCAGTATACAGTAGTTCCCCCACATTAGGTGCAGTATACAGTAGTTCCCCCACATTAGGTACAGTATAGTTCCCCCACATTAGGTGCAGTGTAGTTCCCCCACATTAGGTGCAGTGTAGTTCCCCCACATTAGGTGCAGTGTAGTTCCCCCACATTAGGTGCAGTGTAGTTCCCCCACATTAGGTGCAGTGTAGTTCCCCCACATTAGGTGCAGTGTAGTTCCCCCACATTAGGTGCAGTGTAGTTCCCCCACATTAGGTGCAGTGTAGTTCCCCCACATTAGGTGCAGTGTAGTTCCCCCACATTAGGTGCAGTGTAGTTCCCCCACATTAGGTGCAGTGTAGTTCCCCCACATTAGGTGCAGTGTAGTTCCCCCACATTAGGTGCAGTGTAGTTCCCCCACATTAGGTGCAGTGTAGTTCCCCCACATTAGGTGCAGTGTAGTTCCCCCACATTAGGTGCAGTGTAGTTCCCCCACATTAGGTGCAGTGTAGTTCCCCCACATTAGGTGCAGTGTAGTTCCCCCACATTAGGTGCAGTGTAGTTCCCCCACATTAGGTGCAGTGTAGTTCCCCCACATTAGGTGCAGTGTAGTTCCCCCACATTAGGTGCAGTGTAGTTCCCCCACATTAGGTGCAGTGTAGTTCCCCCACATTAGGTGCAGTGTAGTTCCCCCACATTAGGTGCAGTGTAGTTCCCCCACATTAGGTGCAGTGTAGTTCCCCCACATTAGGTGCAGTGTAGTTCCCCCACATTAGGTGCAGTGTAGTTCCCCCACATTAGGTGCAGTGTAGTTCCCCCACATTAGGTGCAGTGTAGTTCCCCCACATTAGGTGCAGTGTAGTTCCCCCACATTAGGTGCAGTATAGTTCCCCCACATTAGGTGCAGTATAGTTCCCCCACATTAGGTGCAGTATAGTTCCCCCACATTAGGTGCAGTATAGTTCCCCCACATTAGGTGCAGTATAGTTCCCCCACATTAGGTGCAGTATAGTTCCCCCACATTAGGTGCAGTATAATTCCCCACATTAGGTGCAGTATAGTTCCCCCACATTAGGTTGGCAGTATAGTTCCCCCACATTAGGTTGGCAGTATAGTTCCCCACATTAGGTTGGCAGTATAGTTCCCCACATTAGGTGCAGTATAGTCTCCCACATTAGGTGCAGTATACAGTAGTCCCTCCACATTAGGTGCAGTATACAGTAGTCCCTCCACATTAGGTGCAGTATACAGTAGTTCCCCACATTAGGTGCAGTATACAGTAGTTTCCCACATTAGGTGCAGTATACAGTAGTTTCCCACATTAGGTGCAGTATACAATAGTCCCCCCACATTAGGTGGAGTATACAGTAGTTCCCCACATTAGGTGCAGTATACAGTAGTCCCCCCACATTAGGTGCAGTATACAGTAGTCCCCCCACATTAGGTGCAGTATACAGTAGTCCCCCCCCACATTAGGTGCAGTATACAGTAGTCCCCCCACATTAGGTGCAGTATACAGTAGTTCCCCACATTAGGTGAAGTACAATAGTTTCCCCACATTAGGTGCAGTATACAGTAGTTGCCCCACATTAGGTGCAGTATACAGTAGTCCTCCCACATTAGGTGCAGTATACAGTAGTTCCCCACATTAGGTGCAGTATACAGTAGTTTCCCCACATTAGGTGAAGTACAGTAGTTTCCCCACATTAGGTGCAGTATACAGTAGTTCCCCCACATTAGGTGCAGTATAGTTCCCCCACATTAGGTGCAGTATAGTTCCCTCACATTAGGTGCAGTATAGTTCCCCACATTAGGTGCAGTATAGTTCCCCCACATTAGGTGCAGTATAATTCCCCACATTAGGTTCAGTATAGTTCCCCCACATTAGGTGCACTATAATTCCACCACATTTGGTGCAGTATAGATCCCCACATTAAGTGACTGCACTTAATGTGGGGGAACTATACTGCACCAAATGTGGTGGAATTATAGTGCAACTAATGTTCCCCTACAGACATACAGCCTTCAGCCATATACAATGTATGGCTGGAGGCTGTATGCCTGTTTACTGCCCCACTTGAGTATTCCGACCACCGCTCCTGGATCACGATCTACTGCTATGGCCTATGGGCCATCCCGGTCACGATCTACTGCTATGGCCTATGGGCCATCCCGGGAGCAGCGGTCGGAACACTGAAGATGACCGCAGGTCACTTACCATACCCGCACGTCCTCCTCACAGCTGCGCTCTGCTGTACTGTTGCTATGGGCGCACGCACGTGACGTCAGTGCCGTCACTGCGTGCGCTTCCTCCCAACGGCCCCAGCGTTTTTAAAGTTAACGCGGGGCCGCTATGAAGTAAACGGGGCATCCTTGTGGCCTGAAAAGATTTTTCGGGACACAGGGATGTCCCGAATGTGACGGGGCCCCCCTGCGGGCACGGGGCCCGGAGCTGATCACTGTTTTAAAGTTGCCCCCCTGCTAATCTTTAACAAGAAGCCAACGCTGCGGCCACTTTAAAACAGTTGCCCCCCCCCCCTACTGAGCAGACGGCAGGACCCCTGGGGGATGGGGGCCCTAGGCAATTGCCTGGTTTGCCCCGCCATAACACCGGCCCTGCTTATAATGAAAAATGGCAGCAATGTTTTAAAAAGGCTATATGTGAAAATCCGGTATATTGATAGCAATATTAACAATAATGCCAGTATACAAGGAGAAAAATTATCACCATACATATTACCATGATACTGTTACTGACCAAATCCTGTATGTTGAGAGTAATATTACCAATAATACCAGTATACAAGGAGGAATATTATCCCCATACATATTACCATCATACTGTTACTAGCCAAATCCTGTATACTGAAACCAATATTACCAGTATACAAGGAGGAATATTATGCCCATACATATTACCGTCATACTGTTACTGACCAAATCCTGTGAACTGACATTGAAATTATCAATATCACTATACAAGGGACAAGTAATATCGCCACATCATGACCAGTATCACCGCAGAATGACTAATATCCCCGCACTGCTACTGAAAAAAATCCACTAGGCAAAGACCAAGGTTAACTCCATACAGTGATCATATACAGATAGATACCAACACTACAAAGGTGCCCCTCTTCCCTCTCCCCTTCTTAGCTAAGTAAATGTTCAGCCTTAATATATTAGGTAGGTAGGCAGGCTTCTTCCCACTTCTACCTCCATTCCACATTAGGCTGTATTCACCCCACGATTGTTACATACGGGACCGGATCCGATAGGGATATGTGAAAACCAGGCACTCCCGTATCTCAGCCGGACCCGGCCCCCATCTCATCTCATTTGAATGAGCCGACCGGAGTCAAATAGTGACTCCGGTCGGCTTATTTTTGCCCCATATCCGGTTTTGTGACCAGACTTAAAACCGTGGTATACTACAGTTTTAAGTACGGTCACAAATCTGGATACGGGGCAAAACTGAGCCGACTGGAGTCATTATCTGACTCCGGTCGGCTCCTTCAAACGAGATGTGGTCCGGGTCCGGCTGAGATACGGGAGCGCCTGGTTTTCACATCTCCCAGCCAGATCCGGTTTGTAACAATTGTGGTGTGAATGCAGCCTTAGCTAGATATATCTCTCTCCACCCAGGGCAGAACTGGGGCTAAAAACCAACCCTGAAAAAATGATCATACCAGCCCCACAGCATTGTGTCATTGTGGCAGCCGCCGGCAGCAGGGAAGGGACAGGGAAGCCTGACATTTGATTTGCCAGGCCTCCATAAGAAAGCTATGTTGTGGCAGAAATGTGGTATTAACGCTTGGGGAAGACAGTATAAAAAAACCCTCTCTTCCTTGCTCTTGCGCTACCGCCAGAATCACGAAATTCAGTTCCCAGTGTCCAGCGCTTCTGGGTTAGGTGACGTTACACAGCTGCTCATTCAGTTATGGGCCGAAGCAATGTCCAGCCTCAGCCTCTGATTGGATGGCTAGTTATATGACGTCACCTGACCCGGAAGTGCCAGATACCAGGAACACAATTCCAGTAGTAGTGCAGAAGCCAGGAATGTAACTGTATAGGGACTAGGACTACAAACTGTGGACTGCTAGTTGTTCCAAAAATGGTCTGGGCATGCTGGGAGTTGTAGTTTTGCTGGGAGTTTTAGTTAAGCAACAGCTGGAGGTCCACAGTTTGGAGACCATTGGCATAGGGAGAGATGCGTCACCCGCCCCGCTGGGACCAGCCCCAGGGACTCATTTCCGGGGTTTCAGCAGGATTTTCAATCTAAGATGACTCTGAATGACCGAGTGTCTCAGTGTTTTTCCTGGTGTCCTGGGATCGTGATGTCTGCACCAGTTTTATGCTGCCCGATGTTTAGGCAGAATAACTGATAACACATTCCCCTTAACTGTAGTTATATATAAAACAATATTTATTATTTTTCATTAACTAACAACTTAAATTGCAATAAAAGAAAACCAAAGTGCCCTCTCTTACAAAGTAGTAACAGCAGGTCTTCTCAGTGGCGTCTCTAGGGGGGGGCAGAGGGGGCCACGGCCCCCCCTATATCATGATTGGCCCCCCTTGTGCCCCCCCTAGCAGCAGTAGGTCACTAGCAGCTCTCATGGCTATCAGGGGGTACAGCTAGTTCACCAGTAAGGGGCCCGAGCCCCCGCCCCCCCGGAGCCATCTTTTTTATATAAACCTTCAGCCTGTAGAGGAGTGTACAGAGGGGTTTAGAGGAGTGTACATGAGTGACAGATGGGTGTACATGGGTGACAGAGGGGTGTAGAGGAGTGTACATGGGTGACAGATGGGTGTACATGGGTGACAGAGGGGTATAGAGGAGTGTACATGGGTGACAGAGGGGTGTAGAGGAGTGTACATGGGTGACATGGGTGACAGAGGGGTGTAGAGGAGTGTACATGGGTGACAGAGGGGTGTAGAGGAGTGTACGCATAGGCGTGCACAGTCTATTGCATTTATATATATAAATGTCGAAAAAAATGCAGCACTACTTTACCACAGTAGGCGGGTGCCAGCTCCTCAGGCTCGATCACAGCCAATTGATAACTTCAAAAATGGTGCGGCACTCCAAATATCCAAAAAATAACTATTTATTCCACATGTCAAACAGTGCGACGTTTCAGCCCCTCTTGCTTGCATGCACACATACATAAACAGACCTACACTCATATAAATATCAATACAAACAAAATGAAAAACTTTATTAAAACTTTTTTGGGGATTGGAAGCTTTTTTTTTTAGATTGGAGGCTCCATTATACATACACTGTACAGCAATCATACATCCATTATACATACACTGTACAGCAATCATACATTCAGTATACATACACTGTACAGCAATCATACATCCATTATACATACACTGTACAGCAATCATACATTCAGTATACATACACTGTACAGCAATCATATATCCATTATACATACACTGTACAGCAATCATATATTCATTATACATACACTGTACAGCAATCATACCTCCATTATACATACACTGTACAGCAATCATACCTCCATTATACATACACTGTACAGAAATCATACATTCATTATACATACACTGTACAGCAATCATACCTCCATTATACATACACTGTACAGCAATCATACCTCCATTATACATACACTGTACAGAAATCATACATTCATTATACATACACTGTACAGCAATCATACCTCCATTATACATACACTGTACAGCAATCATACCTCCATTATACATACACTGTACAGCAATCATACCTCCATTATACATACACTGTACAGCAATCATACCTCCATTATACATACACTGTACAGCAATCATACCTCCATTATACATACACTGTACAGCAATCATACCTCCATTATACATACACTGTAAAGCAATCATACATTCATTATACACACACTGTACAGCAATCATACCTCCATTATACATACACTGTACAGCAATCATACATTCATTATACATACACTGTACAGCAATCATACATCCATTATACATACACTGTACAGCAAGCATACCTCCATTATACATACACTGTACAGCAATCATACATTCAGTATACATACACTGTACAGCAATCATACATCCATTATACATACACTGTACAGCAATCATACATTCAGTATACATACACTGTACAGCAATCATACATCCATTATACATACACTGTACAGCAATCATACCTCCATTATACATACACTGTACAGCAATCATACCTCCATTATACATACACTGTACAGCAATCATACCTCCATTATACATACACTGTACAGCAATCATACCTCCATTATACATACACTGTAAAGCAATCATACATTCATTATACACACACTGTACAGCAATCATACCTCCATTATACATACACTGTACAGCAATCATACATTCATTATACATACACTGTACAGCAATCATACATCCATTATACATACACTGTACAGCAATCATACCTCCATTATACATACACTGTACAGCAATCATACATTCATTATACATACACTGTACAGCAATCATACCTCCATTATACATACACTGTACAGCAATCATACATTCATTATACATACACTGTACAGCAATCATACATCCATTATACATACACTGTACAGCAAGCATACCTCCATTATACATACACTGTACAGCAATCATACATTCAGTATACATACACTGTACAGCAATCATACATCCATTATACATACACTGTACAGCAATCATACATTCAGTATACATACACTGTACAGCAATCATACATCCATTATACATACACTGTACAGCAATCATATGTATAAAGCCTGATGGGCTGTATTTGTGCGAGGGGCGGAAGTAATTATCGCTCCCTGCACTTCCAGGTGGGGCTTATTGGGAACAGGTGGGGGCGTGTGTATATAACTTCCCCCTCTCCTACAGGGGCGGAGCACGTGTCGTTTGTGGAATCTCTGCTTCCTGTGGCTGGTGTTTGAATCTCCCACAAAAATCTTCAGAGCTGCTGCTCACGGTGCGGAGGCCTTGCTGATCATGAGTCTGGGGGGTGCAGGCGCAGCATCCTGGCAGCTCCTCTGGCTGTCTTATCTGGGGATGCTGTGTCTCACTCTGATTATAAGGTAATATTGGGCAGGTATGGTGCTGTCTGGCTCTGCCCGCAGCGGTAGTGGGGGCCAGGAGTGGCAAGCAGGTGAGTTAAATCTGTGCTGGGGGTGGTGCGGCCTCAGCATTTCGCGCAGCCCGCTAGCTGCCTCATGGCGAAATGTGGACCGCCCGCCACCCACACAGCTACAATTGTCTATGCTCTTGGGACAGGTTGCGGCAGCTGCCCAGTCCTCGTTAGGCGGTCCTGTCAGCTTGTCTGCTATCGTTAATCTAAAGTATAGTGTAATGCTCTGCGGAGGGTTGTTTCAATATAACGTTTGCTGTATACAGTGTGGTGCAATGCTCTGCAAAGAGTCGTTTCAAAATAACTTTTGCTGTGTGCTGCGGTGCTCTGCGGGGTATACGGTGCCCTTGCAGTATACGGTACAGTGTAATGCTCTGCAAAGGGTCTCGTTACAATATAACATGTACTGTATAACGGTATAGTGCAATGCTCTGCAGATGGTCTCGTTACAATATAGTATACATGATATACAGCTATGGCGATATGCTCTGCAGATTGTCTTGTTGCAATATAGTATACATGATATATAGTTAAGGTGCAATGCTCTGCAGATGGTCTCATTACAATATAGTATACATGATATACAGCTATGGTGCTATGCTCTGCAGATGGTCTTGTTACAATATAATATATACTATATACAGTATAGTGCTATACTCTGCAGATGATCTCATTATAAACAAACTTTATACAGTTAGTGCAATGCTCTGCAGATGGGATGGTTTCAATACAACATATTATATAGGGCATAGTGCAATGCTCTGCAGAGGGTCGTTACAGTTAGCATGTCCAGTGTGGTGCAGTGCTCTGCGAAGGGTCTCGTTGCAACACAGGGTGGCATTTACTGTGTGGTGCAATACTCTGCAGAGGATCACGTTGCAGGGTAGCATATGCTGTGTGTGGTGATGCAGTGCTCTGTAGACTGTCTTGTTTCAATATAGTATATAGTAGGGTGCAATGCTCTGTAGAGATATAACATAGGCTACATCCAATTAAATCATAGTATACACAGTGTAATGCTCGTTATTTGAACGATCATGGTATCCATACGGTTCATACACTTGGTTTATTATGGGCATACACGCATTACTGGTACAAGGTGCACACGAGTAGAGCATCTTCACGGTTTGATAACTCCATAAGTTTCTTATTGTCCGTACTCTCATGGTTAATTCATACGCTTGTGGCACACTGCTCGTACGCGCATAGTATGTATACAGTTTCATGTGCTAATATCATTATATACGGTACATGTACTCACTGACGATACATTCACAGCATTTATACTGGGCAAACTCCTTTATGCTGTTCACCTCATGGTTATTCTCTCACTCACTGATGTTCTACACGGTCCACAAACTTGGCATTTATGCTGTTCACATATTCTTGGCATGTTCACGGTCTTACATTCTTTCTACCATGTTACGTTCATGGCAATCAAACACGTCGTAATTATCACTGGTTCATACGCTCAAAGTATCATTCGGTTCATATGTTAATGGTATTTCATACTGGTTACGGCAGTATACTGCCTATAGCAATTATACGGTTCATACACTCATGGCAGTTATAGTGGTCACACTCTCACGGTTCTTAAGTTGTTCACATGTTCACCGCATTCATACACGCAGGTTTCATACGCTCATGGCAGTTATATTGGTCACACGGTTATGGTTTTGTTGTTCGCGCATTCATACACGCAGGGTTCATACAGTTCATACGCTCATGGCGGTTGTATTGGTTGCACGGTCATGGTTTTGTTGTTCACGCATTCACCGCATTCATACACGCAGGTTTCATACGCTCATGGCAGTTATATTGGTCACACGGTCATGGTTTTGTTGGTCACATGTTCATCGCATTCATACACGCAGGGTTCATACGCTCATGGCAGTTATATTGGTTACACGGTCATGGTTTTGTTGTTCACCACATTCATACACGCAGGTTTCATACGCTCATGGCAGTTACATTGGTCACACGGTTATGGTTTTGTTGTTCACACGTTAATCGCATTCATACATGCAGGGTTCATACGCTCATGGCAATTATATTGGTTTTACGGTCATTGTTTTGTTGTTCACACGTTCACCGCATTCATACGCTCATGGCAGTTATATTGGTTACACGGTCATGGTTTTGTTGTTCACATGTTCACCGCATTCATACACGCAGATTTCCTATGGTTCTCACACATAGTGTCATGCTGTTTCGTGCAGTTGTGGCCATGCGCTCATAGCATGTTCACAGCATTACACTGCTTATAGTACTCATACCTCATAGCGTCATACCACATATTAATTTGTAGCCCATATGCTCGACGCTTATACTGCACATGTACTTGTAGCATTTATACTACACATACACATGGCCTACATCAGGCACATACGCTCTTAGCATTGATACCGCAAGTATATTCATAGCATTATACTGCTCATAGTATCATACCACTATACGCTCATAGCATTTATACCACATACACGCTCGTTGTATTCATACCACAGACATGTTCACGTCATGTATATTGCACATAGAATTGTAGCAATACACTACACGGACATTCGTAGCATTCATTCTGTACATACGATGGTAGTAATTATTATGCTAACAGGTTGTAGTACTTATTCTGCGTACATGTAGCATTCATTCTGTTATGTTATCTGCACTAACATCTATAGCGTTTATTGTACATGGGTAATGGTATTTATTCTGCATGTTCATCCATAGCGTCTACACTACACACATGCTCCCGTAGCTTTTACTGTACGTATGTTTATAGCATTCATTCTGTGTATTCGTACATAGTCTTTTATACGGAAAGTTCACTCAGGTTTGTCAGGATGTAGCCCTATTGCCGAACTCCTCTTCAGGTTAAGGGGTCAATGTCGGTTGCTACTGACTCGTTCAGAGCAATCGCATTGTTGTTTATTGTCATGACCTGACAAGTTCTCAGGTCAGATACAACCTCCTCTGTTGTATTTCACGACTACGTTATCAGTTAGTTATAGTACACATATTCAACTATCCGGCACAGGTACTCGTTCAAGGGTGGTCATCATTTTAGTGGCACTAATCGGCTGTTCAATGCCCGGTCACCTGACTCGTTCCTTCAGGGGTTGAATCGCGGTTGTTACTGACTCACATTCAGAGCAACCAATTTCAGGAATACTCACAATGTTAACCTGTTGCCTGACTCCTCTTCAGGTTAAGGGGTAATGTCGGTTGCTACTGACTCGTATTCAGAGCTATTTTGTCGTTGGTGTATTTGTTATGACCTGACACGTTTTCAGGTCAGATACAACCTCGTCTGTTGTATTTCTCGATTACGTCATTTCGTTATAGTACACAGATTCAACTATCTGGCATAGTTGCCCGTTACGCTCATAGTCTGGTTACGTTCATAGCTTTATTTTGTTGTACTGCACATGGGTAATAGTTGTTCTGCATTTCCATCCTTAGAGTCTACACTACACATATGCTCCCGTAGCTTTACTGTACTCATGCTCATAGCTTTCATACTGCATATTCGTGCATAGTGTTTATACGGAAAGCTTATACAGCTTTGTTAGGATGTTGCCCTATTTGCCTGACTCCTTCAGCTTAAGGAGTTAATGTCGGTTGCTACCGACAAATTTTCAGAGCAATTACATTGTGGTTCATTGTCACGACCTGAGACGTTCTCAGGACAGATACAACCTCCTCCGTGGTATTTCATGACCACGTTATCAGTTACTTATAGTAGACATATTCAACTATCCGGCATAGTTGCACATTGTCTATCTTTTGAGATATATGTTTACACTTTATTTTCTAGGCGTGTATGCTGTACTCATAATGATGTTAGAGCATAAATTCATAACGTTCCTTACGTTTTCACGGTACTTACGCTCCCAGCTTGTGTATGATACATGCACCAGTACACAGCATTTGTTGCATACTACCATAGTTGTATGCGGGTAGGTTATGTGCATTCGTTCCTAGTGTTGAATAGCAGTTGCACCTCTGGCTGTACATATATTTACAATGCACGATTACAGTATTCATATGGTGCTTACATTCATTGCAGATATATCGAGCACATATTCTTAAACCTCCTACGTCTGCAGGGGGATGCACCACATAGGTTATTGTTAGACATGTCTCAGAGCAATAACATATTGAGTAGCGACTTGTAGTTGGGTATACTGTTAGCAGGTTATGCCGTACATACGGTTAACATGTTTCATGCGGTGCACACAGGGGAGGTAGATCATTTGCTTAGGGTATTGGACACAATTGGTCATTTTTGTTACTGACACACCTTCAGAACAACACGCCAGCTTCATACAGGTATCTTGTCATGAATACTCATGATGTTACCCTGTTGCCTGACTCCTCTTCAGGTTAAAAGGGGTAATGCCAGTTGCTACTGACTCGTTTTCAGAGCAATTTTGTCGTGTGTTATATTTGTTATGACCTGACACGTTTTCAGGTCAGATACAACATCGTCTGTTGTATTTCTCGATGACGTTATCATTTCGTTATAGTACACAGATTCAACTATCCAGCATAATTGCACGTTCTCTTTTAAGGAGGGCCAGCATTTAGTTGCAGATATATTGTGCATTTAATACAGTTTCATGACTCATTTCTTTAGGATCGGGGATTGAATCGTGGTTGCTGCTGTCTCATTTCAGAGCAATTGATTTGACATGGTTATGTAGGTAATCTGACACGTTTCAGATAGCATACAATCTCAATATGGCATTTCACATTTACGTATTTGAGAAGAAAAAAAAAAAAAAAGTGGTTTACAAAGACCTGTGACGTTTACAGGCACAATGATTTCACAAAGACCTGTCATGTCTACAGGCTCGATGGTTCCGCGGGGACCTGTGACGGGTTCAGGCACGACGGTGTCACAAAGACCTGTCAGGTCTACAGACATGATGGTTCACCTAAACACTGGTCACGTCTACAGATACGTTGCTCTCGCAGGGAGCTGTCATCTGCAATGGGTCATCACTCCCAAGTCCAGTTGGGTCAGTACAGTGGCTAGTTAGGTATGTCTGTTACAGTCTCAATCAGGTAAGGTGCCTTCGTGAACCTTGTCATGCGACATGACCCACACTGTCTATCAGGTAGATAGGTATTTCTTGTCATTTACCTGTCAGTTTAGTTTTTGCCTCTTAAATAGCAGGGGATTGGTGCTTGTCAGACCTGCCATGAAGTTAGCCTTTCCGTGTCCATTCGAAGTAATGTCACAAGTAGGGATGGTGATAGGTATAGTTCAGTTAGTATATTTGGCAGGGAAGGTTATTTTCAGGTTGATTCTTTACAGATGGACGTTACTACCACGGTTTCAAAGGTATGGTTACCACCACTAGTAGTCACTAGTTGGTCAGGGCTACTCTTTCAGCACACTAGGTATAGTCTACTTCGGGTATGTGAAGATTGATGCTGGATGTAGGATGTTTTATTTCAGGAATTGTATTCATCCTAGCATGGTTGCTTTTTGCCCTCTATAGGCGTGCCCTCATTGCGCGGTTATGGCACAACTCAGACCGCTATGCTAGGGTAAGATCTTGTATAGGTATGTAGGCAATCTTTCCTGTCACTAGTACACGTATGGAGCCCCGATCACAAGTATAAAGCCTGATGGGCTGTATTTGTGCGAGGGGCGGAAGTAATTATCGCTCCCTGCACTTCCAGGTGGGGCTTATTGGGAACAGGTGGGGGCGTGTGTATATAACTTCCCCCTCTCCTACAGGGGCGGAGCACGTGTCGTTTGTGGAACCCTCCCAACCCTCCCTTATCTTATTCCTTCACTATAGTGCATGCCCTCTATAGGCGTGCCCTCATTGCGCGGTTATGGCACAACTCAGACCGCTATGCTAGGGTAAGATCTTGTATAGGTATGTAGGCAATCTTTCCTGTCACTAGTACACGTATGGAGCCCCGATCACAAATTCATTATACATACACTGTACAGCAATCATACCTCCATTATACATACACTGTACAGCAATCATACATCCATTATACATACACTGTACAGAAATCATACATTCATTATACATACACTGTACAGCAATCATACCTCCATTATACATACACTGTACAGCAATCATACATCCATTATACATACACTGTACAGCAATCATACATCCATTATACATACACTGTACAGCAACCATACCTCCATTATACATACACTGTACAGCAATCATACATTCATTATACATACACTGTACAGCAATCATACCTCCATTATACATACACTGTACAGCAATCATACATTCATTATACATACACTGTACAGCAATCATACATCCATTATACATACACTGTACAGCAAGCATACCTCCATTATACATACACTGTACAGCAATCATACCTCCATTATACATACACTGTACAGCAATTATACCTCCATTATACATACACTGTACAGAAATCATACATTCATTATACATACACTGTACAGCAATCATACCTCCATTATACATACACTGTACAGCAATCATACATCCATTATACATACACTGTACAGCAATCATACATCCATTATACATACACTGTACAGCAATCATACCTCCATTATACATACACTGTACAGCAATCACACATTCATTATACATACACTGTACAGCAATCATACATCCATTATACATACACTGTACAGCAATCATACCTCCATTATACATACACTGTACAGCAATCATACATCCATTATACATACACTGTACAGCAAGCATACCTCCATTATACATACACTGTACAGCAATCATACATTCAGTATACATACACTGTACAGCAATCATACATCCATTATACATACACTGTACAGCAAGCATACCTCCATTATACATACACTGTACAGCAAGCATACCTCCATTATACATACACTGTACAGCAAGCATACCTCCATTATACATACACTGTACAGCAAGCATACCTCCATTATACATACACTGTACAGCAAGCATACCTCCATTATACATACACTGTACAGCAATCATACATCCATTATACATACACTGTACAGCAATCATACATTCATTATACATACACTGTACAGCAATCATACCTCTATTATACATACACTGTACAGCAATCATACATTCATTATACATACACTGTACAGCAATCATACATCCATTATACATACACTGTACAGCAAGCATACCTCCATTATACATACACTGTACAGCAATCATACATTCAGTATACATACACTGTACAGCAATCATACATCCATTATACATACACTGTACAGCAAGCATACCTCCATTATACATACACTGTACAGCAATCATACATTCATTATACATACACTGTACAGCAATCATACATCCATTATACATACACTGTACAGCAATCATACATTCATTATACATACACTGTACAGCAATCATACATCCATTATACATACACTGTACAGCAAGCATACATTCATTATACATACACTGTGACTGTACAGCAATCATATATCCATTATACATACACTGTACAGCAATCATACATTCATTATACATACACTGTACAGCAATCATACATCCATTATACATACACTGTGTCTGTACAGCAATCATACATCCATTATACATACACTGTACAGCAATCATACATCCATTATACATACACTGTACAGCAATCATACATCCATTTTACATACACTGTACAGCAAGCATACATTCATTATACATACCAAGTGATTGTACAGCAATCATACATCCATTATACATACACTGTACAGCAATCATACATCCATTATACATACACTGTACAGCAATCATACATCCATTATACATACACTGTGTCTGTACAGCAATCATACATCCATTATACATACACTGTACAGCACGCATACCTCCATTATACATACACTGTAAAGCAATCATACATTCAGTATACATACACTGTACAGCAATCATACATCCATTATACATACACTGTGACTGTACAGCAATCATACATCCATTATACATACACTGTACAGCAATCATACATCCATTATACATACACTGACTGTACAGCAATCATACATCCATTATACAAACACTGTGACTGTACAGCAATCATACATCCATTATCCATACACTGTACAGCAAGCGTACCTCCATTATACATACACTGTGACTGTACAGCAATCATACATCCATTATACATACACTGTACAGCAAGCATACCTCCATTATACATACACTGTGACTGTACAGCAATCATACATCCATTATACATACACTGTACAGCAATCATACATCCATTATACATACACTGTACAGCAAGCATACCTCCATTATACATACACTGTACAGCAATCATACCTCCATTATACATACACTGTACAGCAATCATACCTCCATTATACATACACTGTACAGCAAGAATACCTCCATTATACATACACTGTACAGCAAGCATACCTCCATTATACATAAACTGTGACTGTACAGCAATCATACATCCATTATACATACACTGTACAGCAAGCATACCTCCATTATACATACACTGTACAGCAATCATACATCCATTATAAATACACTGTGACTGTACAGCAATCATACATCCATTATACATACACTGTGACTGTACAGCAAGCATACCTCCATTATACATACACTGTACAGCAATCATACCTCCATTATACATACACTGTACAGCAATCATACCTCCATTATACATACACTGTACAGAAATCATACATTCATTATACATACACTGTACAGCAATCATACCTCCATTATACATACACTGTACAGCAATCATACATCCATTATACATACTGTACAGCAATCATACATCCATTATACATACACTGTACAGCAACCATACCTCCATTATACATACACTGTACAGCAATCATACATTCATTATACATACACTGTACAGCAATCATACATTCATTATACATACACTGTACAGCAATCATACCTCCATTATACATACACTGTACAGCAATCATACATTCATTATACATACACTGTACAGCAATCATACATACATTATACATACACTGTACAGCAAGCATACCTCCATTATACATACACTGTACAGCAATCATACATTCAGTATACATACACTGTACAGCAATCATACATCCATTATACATACACTGTACAGCAAGCATACCTCCATTATACATACACTGTACAGCAATCATACCTCCATTATACATACACTGTACAGCAATTATACCTCCATTATACATACACTGTACAGAAATCATACATTCATTATACATACACTGTACAGCAATCATACCTCCATTATACATACACTGTACAGCAATCATACATCCATTATACATACACTGTACAGCAATCATACATCCATTATACATACACTGTACAGCAATCATACCTCCATTATACATACACTGTACAGCAATCATACCTCCATTATACATACACTGTACAGCAATCACACATTCATTATACATACACTGTACAGCAATCATACCTCCATTATACATACACTGTACAGCAATCATGCATCCATTATACATACACTGTACAGCAAGCATACCTCCATTATACATACACTGTACAGCAATCATACATTCAGTATACATACACTGTACAGCAATCATACATCCATTATACATACACTGTACAGCAAGCATACCTCCATTATACATACACTGTACAGCAAGCATACCTCCATTATACATACACTGTACAGCAATCATACATCCATTATACATACACTGTACAGCAAGCATACCTCCATTATACATACACTGTACAGCAATCATACATCCATTATACATACACTGTACAGCAATCATACATTCATTATACATACACTGTACAGCAATCGTACCTCTATTATACATACACTGTACAGCAATCATACATTCATTATACATACACTGTACAGCAATCATACATCCATTATACATACACTGTACAGCAAGCATACCTCCATTATACATACACTGTACAGCAAGCATACATTCAGTATACATACACTGTACAGCAATCATACATCCATTATACATACACTGTACAGCAAGCATACCTCCATTATACATACACTGTACAGCAATCATACATTCATTATACATACACTGTACAGCAATCATACATCCATTATACATACACTGTACAGCAAGCATACCTCCATTATACATACACTGTACAGCAATCATACGTTCATTATACATACACTGTACAGCAATCATACATCCATTATACATACACTGACTGTACAGCAATCATACATCCATTATACAAACACTGTGACTGTACAGCAATCATACATCCATTATCCATACACTGTACAGCAAGCGTACCTCCATTATACATACACTGTGACTGTACAGCAATCATACATCCATTATACATACACTGTACAGCAAGCATACCTCCATTATACATACACTGTGACTGTACAGCAATCATACATCCATTATACATACACTGTACAGCAATCATACATCCATTATACATACACTGTACAGCAAGCATACCTCCATTATACATACACTGTACAGCAATCATACCTCCATTATACATACACTGTACAGCAATCATACCTCCATTATACATACACTGTACAGCAAGAATACCTCCATTATACATACACTGTACAGCAAGCATACCTCCATTATACATAAACTGTGACTGTACAGCAATCATACATCCATTATACATACACTGTACAGCAAGCATACCTCCATTATACATACACTGTACAGAAATCATACATTCATTATACATACACTGTACAGCAATCATACCTCCATTATACATACACTGTACAGCAATCATACATCCATTATACATACACTGTGACTGTACAGCATGCATACCTCCATTATACATACACTGTACAGCAATCATACCTCCATTATACATACACTGTACAGCAATCATACCTCCATTATACATACACTGTACAGAAATCATACATTCATTATACATACACTGTACAGCAATCATACCTCCATTATACATACACTGTACAGCAATCATACATCCATTATACATACACTGTACAGCAATCATACATCCATTATACATACACTGTACAGCAACCATACCTCCATTATACATACACTGTACAGCAATCATACATTCATTATACATACACTGTACAGCAATCATACATTCATTATACATACACTGTACAGCAATCATACCTCCATTATACATACACTGTACAGCAATCATACATTCATTATACATACACTGTACAGCAATCATACATACATTATACATACACTGTACAGCAAGCATACCTCCATTATACATACACTGTACAGCAATCATACATTCAGTATACATACACTGTACAGCAATCATACATCCATTATACATACACTGTACAGCAAGCATACCTCCATTATACATACACTGTACAGCAATCATACCTCCATTATACATACACTGTACAGCAATTATACCTCCATTATACATACACTGTACAGAAATCATACATTCATTATACATACACTGTACAGCAATCATACCTCCATTATACATACACTGTACAGCAATCATACATCCATTATACATACACTGTACAGCAATCATACATCCATTATACATACACTGTACAGCAATCATACCTCCATTATACATACACTGTACAGCAATCACACATTCATTATACATACACTGTACAGCAATCATACCTCCATTATACATACACTGTACAGCAATCATGCATCCATTATACATACACTGTACAGCAAGCATACCTCCATTATACATACACTGTACAGCAATCATACATTCAGTATACATACACTGTACAGCAATCATACATCCATTATACATACACTGTACAGCAAGCATACCTCCATTATACATACACTGTACAGCAAGCATACCTCCATTATACATACACTGTACAGCAATCATACATCCATTATACATACACTGTACAGCAAGCATACCTCCATTATACATACACTGTACAGCAATCATACATCCATTATACATACACTGTACAGCAATCATACATTCATTATACATACACTGTACAGCATTCGTACCTCTATTATACATACACTGTACAGCAATCATACATTCATTATACATACACTGTACAGCAATCATACATCCATTATACATACACTGTACAGCAAGCATACCTCCATTATACATACACTGTACAGCAATCATACATCCATTATACATACACTGTACAGCAAGCATACCTCCATTATACATACACTGTACAGCGATCATACATTCATTATACATACACTGTACAGCGATCATACATCCATTATACATACACTGTACAGCAAGCATACATTCATTATACATACACTGTGACTGTACAGCAATCATATATCCATTATACATACACTGTACAGCAATCATACATTCATTATACATACACTGTACAGCAATCATACATCCATTATACATACACTGTGTCTGTACAGCAATCATACATCCATTATACATACACTGTACAGCAATCATACATCCATTATACATACACTGTACAGCAATCATACATCCATTATACATACACTGTACAGCAAGCATACCTCCATTATACATACACTGTGACTGTACAGCAATCATACATCCATTATACATACACTGTACAGCAATCATACATCCATTATACATACACTATACAGCAAGCATACCTCGATTATACATACACTGTACAGCAATCATACCTCCATTATACATACACTGTACAGCAATCATACCTCCATTATACATACACTGTACAGCAATCATACCTCCATTATACATACACTGTACAGCAAGAATACCTCCATTATACATACACTGTACAGCAAGCATACCTCCATTATACATAAACTGTGACTGTACAGCAATCATACATCCATTATACATACACTGTACAGCAAGCATACCTCCATTATACATACACTGTACAGCAATCATACATCCATTATAAATACACTGTGACTGTACAGCAATCATACATCCATTATACATACACTGTGACTGTACAGCAATCATACATCCATTATACATACACTGTGACTGTACAGCAAGCATACCTCCATTATACATACACTGTACAGCAATCATACCTCCATTATACATACACTGTACAGCAATCATACCTCCATTATACATACACTGTACAGAAATCATACATTCATTATACATACACTGTACAGCAATCATACCTCCATTATACATACACTGTACAGCAATCATACATCCATTATACATACACTGTACAGCAATCATACATCCATTATACATACACTGTACAGCAACCATACCTCCATTATACATACACTGTACAGCAATCATACATTCATTATACATACACTGTACAGCAATCATACCTCCATTATACATACACTGTACAGCAATCATACATTCATTATACATACACTGTACAGCAATCATACATACATTATACATACACTGTACAGCAAGCATACCTCCATTATACATACACTGTACAGCAATCATACATTCAGTATACATACACTGTACAGCAATCATACATCCATTATACATACACTGTACAGCAAGCATACCTCCATTATACATACACTGTACAGCAAGCATACCTCCATTATACATACACTGTACAGCAATTATACCTCCATTATACATACACTGTACAGAAATCATACATTCATTATACATACACTGTACAGCAATCATACCTCCATTATACATACACTGTACAGCAATCATACATCCATTATACATACACTGTACAGCAATCATACATCCATTATACATACACTGTGCAGCAATCATACCTCCATTATACATACACTGTACAGCAATCACACATTCATTATACATACACTGTACAGCAATCATACCTCCATTATACATACACTGTACAGCAATCATACATCCATTATACATACACTGTACAGCAAGCATACCTCCATTATACATACACTGTACAGCAATCATACATTCAGTATACATACACTGTACAGCAATCATACATCCATTATACATACACTGTACAGCAAGCATACCTCCATTATACATACACTGTACAGCAAGCATACCTCCATTATACATACACTGTACAGCAAGCATACATCCATTATACATACACTGTACAGCAATCATACATTCATTATACATACACTGTACAGCAATCGTACCTCTATTATACATACACTGTACAGCAATCGTACCTCTATTATACATACACTGTACAGCAATCATACATCCATTATACATACACTGTACAGCAAGCATACCTCCATTATACATACACTGTACAGCAATCATACATTTATTATACATACACTGTACAGCAATCATACATTCATTATACATACACTGTACAGCAATCATACATCCATAATGCATACACTGTACAGCAATCATACATCCATTATACATACACTGTACAGCAAGCATACCTCCATTATACATACACTGTACAGCAATCATACATTCATTATACATACACTGTACAGCAATCATACATCCATTATACATACACTGTACAGCAATCATACATCCATTATACATACACTGTACAGCAATCATACATCCATTATACATACACTGTACAGCAATCATAAATCCATTATACATACACTGTACAACAATCATACCTCCATTATACATACACTGTACAGCAAGCATACCTCCATTATACATACACTGTACAGCAATCATAAATCCATTATTCATACACTGTACAGCAATCATACATCCATTATACATACACTGTACAGCAATCATACATCCATTATACATACACTGTACAGCAAGCATACATTCATAATACATACACTGTGTCTGTACAGCAATCATACATCCATTATACATACACTGTACAGCAAGCATACCTCCATCATACATACACTGTACAGCAATCATACATTCAGTATACATACACTGTACAGCAATCATACATTCATTATACATACACTGTACAGCAAGCATGCCTCCATTATACACACACTGTACAGCAAGCATACCTCCATTATACATACACTGTACAGCAATCATACATCCATTATACATACACTGTACAGCAAGCATACCTCCATTATACATACACTGTACAGCAATCATACATTCATTATACATACACTGTACAGCAATCATACATCCATTATACATACATCGTACAGCAATCATACATCCATTATACATACACTGTACAGCAATCATACATCCATTATACATACACTGTACAGCAAGCATACCTCCATTATACATACACTGTACAGCAATCATACATTCATTATACATACACTGTACAGCAATCATACATTCATTATACATACACTGTACAGCAATCATACATTCATTATACATACACTGTACAGCAATCATACATCCATTATACATACACTGTACAGCAATCATACATTCATTATACATACACTGTACAGCAATCATACATCCATTATACATACACTGTACAGCAATCATACATCCATTATACATACACTGTACAACAATCATACCTCCATTATACATACACTGTACAGCAAGCATACCTCCATTATACATACACTGTGCAGCAATCATACATCCATTATACATACACTGTACAGCAATCATACATCCATTATACATACACTGACTGTACAGCAATCATACATCCATTATACATACACTGTGACTGTATAGCAATCAAACATCCATTATACATACACTGTACAGCAAGCGTACCTCCATTATACATACACTGTGACTGTACAGCAATCATACATCCATTATACATACACTGTACAGCAAGCATACCTCCATTATACATACCCTGTGACTGTACAGCAATCATACATCCATTATACATACACTGTACAGCAATCATACATCCATTATACATACACTGTACAGCAAGCATACCTCCATTATACATACACTGTACAGCAATCATACCTCCATTATACATACACTGTACAGCAATCATACCTCCATTATACATACACTGTACAGCAATCATACCTCCATTATACATACACTGTACAGCAAGCATACCTCCATTATACATACACTGTACAGCAAGCATACCTCCATTATACATACACTGTGACTGTACAGCAATCATACATCCATCATACATACACTGTACAGCAAGCATACCTCCATTATACATAAACTGTACAGCAATCATACATCCATTATACATACACTGTGACTGAACAGCAAGCATACCTCCATTATACATACACTGACTGTACAGCAATCATACATCCATTATACATACACTATACAGCAAGCATACCTCCATTATACATACACTGTACAGCAAGCATACCTCCATTATACATACACTGTACAGCAAGCATACCTCCATTATACATACACTGTATAGCAATCATACCTCCATTATACATACACTGTACAGCAAGCATACCTCTATTATACATACACTGTACAGCAATCATACCTCCATTATACATACACTGTGACTGTACAGCAATCATACATCCAATCCATTAATAATGGATTGGATGTATGATTGTTGTACAGTCACAGACACAGTGTATGTATAATGGATGTATGATTGCTGTACAGTGTATGTATAATGGACAGGGCTGTCTTTAATTTTGATTGGACCCTGGGCAAGCAATTTTTTTGGGGGGCCCCCCGGTCCCCCACCCCCATCCCACACACACTCGGGATCAGTACAGGATCAGTAATGTAATGTATGTACACAGTGACCTCACCAGCAGAATAGTGAGTACAGCTCTGGAGAGAAGGTGTGTTCTGCTGAGCTCCAGAGTTTCCCAGAGAAGCAGTGATTTTCTTCCACCCCTCCCCAGGTGTGTGGCAGACACCTGGGTAGGTTTTCCTGCTATGGAGCCCCGGGAAGCTGGGGCTTCATCTTGCACCCCCCCCCCCCCCCGTTCTCGGCTGGCGGGGTGTGCAAAGGAAAATGCAACAGCCAGTAGTCAGGATGGGGTGAGGAGATCCACCAGGGTCCACAGCCATGTGGGGCCCCCTCCCCGACCTCAGCTGGGAGCTGCAAAGCTTCCAGCAGAAGCTCATCCAGGCAGCGGAGTGGAAAGTCTGCATCATAGTTACATAGTTACAAAGTTACATAGTTAGTATGGTTGAAAAAAGACATACGTCCATCAAGTCCAACCAGGGGATTGAAGGGAAGGATGTAAGGGGATAAGGGAAAGGGATGTAGTTTTATAATTCTGCATAAGCTTTAATGTTATTTTGTTCCAGGAATGTATCTAACCCTGTTTTAAAGCTGTTAATTGTTCCTGCTGTGACCAGTTCCTGAGGTAGACCGTTCCATAAATTCACAGTCCTCACGGTAAAGAAGGCGTGCCGCCCCTTTAGACTAAACCTTTTCTTTTCCAGACGGAGGGAGTGCCCCCTCGTCCTTTGGGGGGGTTTAACCTGGAACAGTTTTTCTCCATATTTTTTGTATGGGCCATTAATATACTTATATACGTTTATCATATCCCCATATCCAGCCTGTTTCCTCAGAACCCCAGCAATGGGGGGTAAAGGGGCCCAAAGAATCCCTGGCCAGCTTTGGGTCCAAAATCCAGGCCAAGATGGCTCAGTATGAACAGCTCGGAAAACAACTAAGAGGCCTCAGAGAGGAGCTGAAGTTTGCAAGACTGTTGAGACCCAATTAGCTCCGAGCAGGCTATAACTACCCCTCCCCCTTACTACAATAATTAATTAAATAATAACTGACACAACAACAATTCAACTTTTCCGTGGGTGGGGATCGGCCACAGCTTTATTTATAAAATTACTTATATAAATAACAATTTAACTGTAACAAAGACACCGATTGGCTTCTTGCCAACCCGAGAGGTGCTGCCACACTATCCTGTGTGGAGGTCTACCCCGGGTTGACCCCGCTTTCACCGTCTTCTTACCGCCAAGCTGTGACTTACAATAAACAGAGATACAAAAAGGGAGGGAGGGAGGGCAAAACTCCGGGTCCTGGGCAGATTGAGGGGGGAAGGGAGGCACCACAGCTATAAATACCCAGGGGAGGGCCTTTGAAAGCCCGGGAAACTATTAGACCCCTGATTGGTGCACTCCTTCCCCCCCACCCATGGGACATACCACTATAGTTAGCAACAAGTTTTTACAGGCGGGGGAGGGGGCTAAAAAACATTGCCTGTATATTTCTTAACCCCTTAACTGCTCACCAGTCAGGGGGCAAGCTAGTTATGCACAGCTTGCCCCTCCAGACTGTTGAGACCCAATTAGCTCCGAGCTGGCTATAACTACCCCTCCCCCTTACTACAATAATTAATTAAATAATAACTGACACAACAACAATTCAACTTTTCCGTGGGTGGGGATCGGCCACAGCTTTATTTATAAAATTACTTATATAAATAACAATTTAACTGTAACAAAGACACCGATTGGCTTCTTGCCAACCCAAGAGGTGCTGCCACACTGTCCTGTGTGGAGGTCTACCCCGGGTTGACCCCGCTTTCACCGTCTTCACCGTCCACCCAAGAGATACTGGATAGCCAACACCTGGGGCCAACTCAGCCCCCCGAACACACCCAACACATTTCCTCTCCAGGAAAGTCGCCCAACACATTTCCTCTCCAGGAAATTCTCCCAACACATAACCTCTCCAGGAAATCCGAGGTACCTGCCGCCAGGTCCTATGTTTTTGCATTTTATTTTATTTTTTGTAATTTTTATTTTTTTTGTATTCACTAACTCTTGTGTGAACTCATTTCTCATTTCTCGCCCATACACCGAAGAGTGCCGCAGCACTCGCACCACCTTGCGGAAAGCCGCTCGCAAAACAAAAACACATGTGGGAAACATCAAACTGGGCGAAAATAGCAACGCAACAAGCAGATCGCCCGCGCCCCACGCGCTGCGCTACCCTCTCCGGAAACTGAGCCCTCTCCGCCGACACCGACACAAAAAGAGAGCGAATCCCAAACTCACAACACCCCCTCCTACAAAGAGAAGCCAAAACCCAAAACAGACAATCGAGGGCGGGGAGCATAAAAGAAAAAGAGGTGGGGGGGGGAGGCCCCCACCGCAGTCCAATCAACAATAGGACGACAACAGGAAAAAACAGTCATTCGTGGACCCTCATGCAGCACAAGCTGTGTGTCCCAGATCGCCTAAGCAATCTCGGACCGACGGACCTGAAAACGCACAAAATAGGCACCCAAAAAACACATCAGACACCCAAGTGTCATGGAAGGAGACGAGGAGAAAGAAAGTGCCCCATCCACCTAGCCCCGAAAAAAGCCAGCGCAAAACCTCGGATCAGAAAAAACGACGCAAAAGCGACAACCAAAAATCCGACCCACAGCCGCCACCAAGCGACCCAAAAACTGATAGGAAAAAATGGTCGCCGACAGCAAGGCCACCCGCTCACGGGCCCAGCCCCTAGGTATACACCAACATCCCACCAACCGCAAAGCAGAAAAGAAAAATCACCCCCCGTCATGCGGCAACCTCACCCCACTGGATCGCAGCACAGTGGGAAAGCACCCTTTTTTTTTTTTTTTTTTTTTGCACTGAGTAGTAGGTGATTCACATGAACAGGTGAAGATACCCAGCGTCACATACTAAGAATGTTAATTGGATACATGCAGAATACAGCCCAAATCTCGAACGTCCTTGGATAGGAGACACAGCAGTTAACTTATTTTATCACAGCCTATCAAAACGAAATAGGAAGTCAAACAGCAGAACCTTGTAGGTACAAAAAACAAAACCCCTATCCACAGACACACTTGGAACCTTCGGGACCCTCCTTGACTGTAGACATCCCGGCCTCCACACCAACCCCAACTACTCGCAAGCGCCTCACCGTGAGTGCGACCAAGTCGCAGGAGCCACTAAAGCGGACCAAGAAATACACCAATCTCCACGATGACCCACAGGCCGAAAATTTAACCACAACTGTATCACTCAGTCCTACCCCGGGACCCGAACCCGAGGTGGTCTCCCATTCCACAGCCACATGAGCAAACCTTCCGACTCCACCCGAGGGAGCAACCTCCGGAACCACTGCCAGAGAACGGGACAAAGCGTCAACACCCAATACCGACCCCAGGGAGTACAGCCGCAAAATAAACCTTATCTCCAAACAGCGAAGCACTAGGTGCAACAAGCCGAGCGCAGGAAGAAAGCCGAAAGAAAGAAATAATAACAGTGACAACGCCCCAAATGTCAGACCGACAAAACGCCCCCGATCACTCAAATCACACCCAAAAAAGAAAAGCATCACCAAATTATAGCGCAAGCAAGCACAGGGGCCACGCCAACCCACACAGTACCGTTACAATCCTAGAACATGAACTGCTGAAGCAAGCACCCAAAGTCCCACAACCAACACCAAAGGAAAAAGCACAAACAAAAAACCCAAGCATGGCAGAAACCCACTGACTACCAAGACACCCAGTAGTAAACCACCCTGCAGCACCACTGGAAAACCAAAACACCACACCAACAACCAACCAAACCAGCCACACCCGGGAACAGAGCGAGCTCTCCATGAGCTGCAACGGGGGACTGAAAGCAGGCCTGTCCACTGCATCACGCCTGAAAAAAACCCAACCAACCGGAACGTCAGCCCTTAGTGCACCAGGGGCACATATGCGGGGGCACAGATACCACACACCCTCGGCGGCCAGAGACAACCTGCAGGAAAAAACTCCGCCCTGAACCACATTCCACGTGGAACATTCAGTAAACCAGCAAGGACCGGAACCGGGGCACATAGCGAGCCCTGAAGAAACCAAAACAGAGAAAACGCAATTACTCCCTGACCATAGGAAAGCAGCAAACCAAGGCCAACAAGGCATGCGGAAGACATGCTAATCTCCTCAAAATCGTTCCAATTTTAACATACATGCTGCCGAAGCGAGCACAAAATATGGACGCTTCACAAATTTGCATGTCAGCCTTGCAGCAACAAACCACACCCCAACAAGTGTAGAGCACAGGAGAATCACCCTCCGGAATACCACCACGAACAGAAGAAACCACACAGGCAAGACAAACTGAGACACAAGCAAAACCTACCCCCAGAGACTCAAGCGAAACCTACCCTCCGCCACATCAGCCAAAGCACCCAGCACGACATACAGGAGTCCCATGCCTACATGAGATTGGGCGAAACAGGAAAAAACAGCAGACAAATATACTAGGACAATGGAGCAGCGGAGAGAGACTACAACTTAAGATGGAGAGATAAACCAAACAAAGGGGGAGAAAACCCAAAGAAACAAAACCGTGACTGGGTGGCAGCCACCGATTCAGGAAAAGGAACATGCCTACGGGAGCTAAGTCAGCAAAACCCCGGCCACCTAGAGCGTAAGGCCAAAAGACCACACACCCAAGCGCGCACCGCAGAAAATGATACCCTACCAAAGCACCCCGTCAAGAAGAGACGTACCCAACTCACAACCAGAGACCAACACAGATATACACCCATATCCGAGACCCAAACTCAACAAACACACGGGAACAAAAGGACGAACACTACACAGACGTAGCAATAAGCACACAAACCAGGGAAGGGGCAAAGCCCCACATCAGAAGACTCACCAATTCCAGAAAATGGAGAAGCACAACAGAGGGAGGAACCACTTCACCACCGCCGCAGGCGTGGGACAAGGCACGCTGGAGACCGCCGGGTCGCGGGCACTCGGCCGCCGCACGGAACGGCGCCGGAAACCACGCCGGGAAAACCGCAGTAGAGGACTCTGAGGGAGAACCCTGCGGGAAGAACCGAAACACCTACTCCCCGCAGGTGAACAGAAGGCCCAAAAAACACCGCCTGTGCCGCCCCCCAGGACCAGAGTGAGAGCGGCGACAAATACGTCTATGCCCCCATCCGGCCCCAGAGGGGGGAAGAGCAACACGAAATCAGGGGAGCACTCCCTACCCCTCCACGGGGGGCATTGGAGAGGCAGGAGGAAGGAGGACAGCAGTGGCAGCAGTGGGGGAAGGGGGGGGGTTGGGAACTCGGGGCAGAGAGGTGATGGGGAGGCGTGGGGGGGGCGCAATGGATGCAAGAACCATGGGGAGCACTGGAAGAGCACGAGGAAAAAGGGGGAGGGGCAGCAGCAGCAGTGGGCAGGGGGGGAGTGCTAGTGTGGTGGGGGTAAGGAGCCGGGCAATGGAGTGGGGACGGTATGAGTGCTCATATAGTTGGCGTTGTGATCTGAAGCTGTCCGCAGTACCATTGTCGTTTCGATCAGAGTTTGAGATCGCTGTTTTTCATATTTACGGTATAAAAAGGGGTCAAAAATACGCTATTTTGGACTGTGAAATTTATTTATTCAAGTAATATTACTTATTTATGTATTTTATTCATTAATTAATAAATTTGTAATGTTTTTTTTTTTTATATTATACACGTACGCCATAGACGGAGCGCCTTAAATGACTATATTTATTAATTAATTTATTTATTTTTTTATACTACGGACATGTAGGCACGTGGCGATACCACACGTGTATGTTGTTGTAATATACAGTATTTTATGTATTATTATTTTATTTATAGATTTTAATTTTTTATCATTACTATTATGGTATTTTTCTTTTCTTTTTCTTTTTTTTTTTATTATTAATTTTTATTTTTTATTTTATTTTATGATGTGGAAAAGGGGGGTGATCAAACGTGTAAAATTGCAAGGGTTAAAAGATCTTTATTAACTTAACTATTCAAATACTTCAACAGTTTTTTTTTTTTTTTTGCAATGCTATAGCTCCCCTAGGAGCTATAACACTGCACACACTGAACCTGACACCGATCACTTGCCATGTAGTAACATGGCAATGATCGGTGTTATCAATGATTGATTGCTCAAGCCTGAATTTCAGGCTTGGAGCAATCAATTGAGGAGCGGACGCGCAGGAGGCAGGTGAGTGACCCTCCTGCTGCGTCCCAGCTGATCGGGACATCGCGATTTTATCGCGATGGTCCCAATCAGCCCGCTGAGCAGCCGGGATGCGTTCAATTACATTTTCAGACGCAGCGATGACTTTGATCGCCGCGTCTGAAAAGGTGATGCCGGACATCTGCCAGATCGGCGATGTCCGGCATTATCAGGGGTCCTGGTCGCTAATAGCAACTGGGACCCAACAGCTATAATGCGCGCTCACTATGTGAGCGCGGATTATAGCTGGGGACGCGCAAATGGACGTTAATAAACGTCCATTTGCGCAAACGTTAAAGGGGGTTAAAACAGCAGCAGCCACCCAGGGGCCGCCACCTCCAGAGCGGAGGGGACAAACAGGCGGGAGGGGGGGTTATGGTAAGGACCGCAACAGGGGGGGGGGGAGGCAGACGAAGGGGACCGCAACAGGGGGGAAAAAAGAGACGGACGGGGCAAGTAGGTAATCAGAGCCTGCTCCAGGAGCACCCAGGAGAGAGGGATCAAAGTACAGGCAGGGGAGAGGGCAAAAGAACGGGACAGGGCTCAAAGGGATTACAGTGGGAAAGGAGGGCAGGACTGATAAGAGGTCCGCCAGCCTCCTGAACCCGCCAAGGGTGCAACAGGAGGGGAGGCCAGCTCAGCCACAAGGGAGCATGCCAGCCCTCACCCATCTGCTCCATCCAGGCCACAAATAAGGGGCAGACACATACCAGCCAGCAGTCAAAACTCCGGGTCCTGGGCAGATTGAGGGGGAAAGGGAGGCACCACAGCTATAAATACCCAGGGGAGGGCCCCTGAAAGCCCGGGAAACTATTAGACCCCTGATTGGTGCACTCCTTCCCCCCCACCCATGGGACATACCACTATAGTTAGCAACAAGTTTTTACAGGCGGGGGAGGGGGCTAAAAAACATTGCCTGTATATTTCTTAACCCCTTAACTGCTCACCAGTCAGGGGGCAAGCTAGTTATGCACAGCTTGCCCCTCCAGCTACCAAGCAAACAATGCAGCAAAGACCAAGAGGGCAGCATTTTCCACCAAGGTGAGAGCTCTGAAGAAACAGGTGGATGAGATTGTGAGGCTGAGATCGGACATTGTGGAGGGAGGTGGTATACTCAGCGAGAGACTTGCAGTGATGGAAGCGGCTTGGCAGATGGGGGTCTCCTGCGGGCAATTGTTATGCAGGAGTCCCCCACCCGTCTGGAAAACTTTTCCTTCGGGGATGATTTGGGCCCAGAGGAGAAGGGAAAGAAGAAGAAGAAGAAAGGAAAGGGCAAGAAGAGGAAGAAGACACAAGGAGTTAAGTTTGTCTTTTCTCCCTTCCAGCAGTCTGGGTCGGCTGAAAAGGGTGCTGGGTCCCCCAATCTGCCAGACCCCGTTTCTGTAGTGGAGCGGGGCCAGCATGGGGGATACAGTAGCGCACCCAAAATGGCCGCGGGTGCTATAGAAAAAAAAGGGCACCCTCCTGTGAGGGGGGAGGGTGTCCAGGCACCGGAAAATGGCGGCAGATTCACCCGTTCGGGGGGCGGTCCACTGGTTGAAGTGGGCGGTACAGGTCCTGGCACCGCAGGGCACTCTCCTGTGAGGGGGGGGGGGGGAGTGTCCGGGCGCTGGACCTTGTTGGTTCAGGGGGCGGTCCCCTAGGTGGCGTGGTTGATACTGGTTCTGGCGCCAGGGGGCACTCCGCTATAAAGTGGGAGGTTCCCTGCACATCAGCTGTAGCGGGAGTTAGTCCGGAGGGACAGTCTTTTTGTGAGGGGGAGTGGCCACCCATTTCAGAGGCGGAGCCTGTGTCTGCACCCAAAGACACAGGAAGAAAGAACTATGCAGCACCAATCCTGAAACCGGCAACCCTTAAACATGAAGCAAAAGACCCAGCCAGCCCAGTCTGTAACACTCCAAGGGAGAGTGAACGCAAGAGTGAAAGTGAAAGGAAAAATGTGAATAAAAATGGTAATGTGCAGAATGTGAGTTATAGTGGTGTGCATGGGAGGAGTTGTGGTAGCAGTGTTGATGAGGGGGGTGCAAGTAGTGTGCAAGAGAGGGGTGCAAGTAGTGTGCAAGAGAGGGGTGCAAGAGGAGTGCAAGAGAGGGGTGCAAGTGTAGTCCAAGAGAGGGGTGCTAGTGAAATACAGGTGAGGAGTGGTAGTGGAATGACAGAGAGAGGTGTTATGGCTGTTAAGAATAAGGGTCCAGGTTTGGCCTCTGGGTCAGTTCCTGGTTCGACTGCCCCCCCGGTAGTGGCTGCTTCTCAGAGAAGCTATGCCAGCGTCACTGCCGGGGGATCAGGGGGATCCCCATCTCCGTCTGGCTCTGGGGGTCACTTGCAACAGCGCCTCCTGGAGGCTCTACGTAGGGGAGACAGGTCAATCCATGTAGAGGGGAGGGGTGAGGTTGACCTGTCTTTTTGGATAGAAAGACATGGCTTAGGCGCCTTCCGAGAACAAAACGGGGAGGTGGTCTGGTCCCTCCCGACATCCGGCCAGGAAAGTGGCCGTAGGAATGTGGTCCGTTTAGTGTGGAGGGGCGAAGATGCGCGTCCGCCTCGGGGTAAGGTGGTTGAGCTCCTCCTCCGGATGGAATTCAGGGCAAGTGACATCTTTGCCCTGATCCACCCCTATGGTACTTCCGAGTTTGACATCAGCTTTGTTCGGCCAGAGGGTCTGGAACTTTTCTGGTCGAATTATGAGGTGGTGAAAAGCGAGCCCGGCTGGCGTGATTTCGCCGTAAAGGCGATATCCCGTCAGAATCTGGCCAAGAAAGTGACCGTTTTGACACGTAACGAGTCACTATCTTGCTATGACATTATGACCTGGCTTAGCCGATATGGGGATGTGACGGACATGCCAAAAAAGAACTATGACGAACATGGGATCTGGTCTGGGGCCTGGACGTTTTCCGTCAAACTGAAGCGTTCGGGGAGCACTGTTGCCCACATCCCATCAGCTGCTTTTCTTGGGAGAGACAGAATCCAAGTTTTCTACCAGGGGCAGCCCAAGGTCTGTCACAGGTGTGGCAGCCCCACTCACTTTAGCGCAGCCTGTACCGTGCAGGTCTGTGCACTGTGCGGTGGGGTAGGTCATCTTGCCGCATCCTGTAGGCAGATCAGGTGTCATCTGTGTGGTGTCTTAGGACACCCTTTCAGCCGTTGTCCTAGCGCCTTTGCCCGTGCGACGGTCACCTTGGCTGGGGAGAGCAGTAACGTTGCCTCAGCTGGGGAGGGCACGGGTGCGGGTGAAGGTGCAACAGGGTCAGTGAAGAGGAAAAGTCCCGCCAGGCTGAGGCGGGAGGCTAATCGGAGAAGGAGCAGGGAACTGGAGAGTTCCCATGTGGCAGGGGTAGCTTCTGGCCCTGCTCCTGAGGTTAGTCCTGAAACTGCTGAGACCCTGGGGGAGAATGTGCTGGAAGAGGAAATGGGGAGAATCTGTAAAGAAGAGGGCAGCAAGGCCGATCTTTCCGATTCCTCCCACTGTGAATGTGTGGATGAGGAGGGTGAAGAGAGGCCAAAAAAGAAGGGCAGTAAAGGGAGAAAGAAGAGGTCGGAGCCCTCTAGTCCCCGTGCTGCGGACCAGGTCCCAAGCGGAAGCTTACCTGCCCCCCTCTGATTGATCTGTCTAACCGGTACTCTGTCCTTGAAGACATCTCCTCCCCCTCCTTGAAGGGGGGGGTCAGGGATGGGGTGCCTGAAGTGGGGGAGCCTCCAGGGGGAACTGGGCCCTGTCCTGATGGGGCAATTTCCGCAGGGGATGGGGCCAAATCGGAGCCAGGCGGAGATGGGGATTATAAAATGGACCAGTCAGAATCAAAAAAACGGTCCAAAGACAAGGAAGCCTCCTCATCTGGGGATGAGGGGGTAAAGAAGAAACAAAAATGAGGGGGTTAGGGCCGTCTATCTCAATCACCCATGATGGCGGCACTCACCCCATTGACACTGGCATCTATTAACTGTGCCAGTATAAAGTCTGATACGGCTAGATTCGCAGCCTTTGATTTTCTCGGCCGTGTTGAAGCCGATATTTTGTATCTGCAGGAGACCAGGTTGTCAGATCTTGCCTCTCTGGTAAAAGCCAGGAGAGAGTGGAGGCGTGGCCCCTCCCACTGGTCTCTTGCGGCTGAGCCGTATAGTGGGGTGGCGGTCCTTTTTACCGCTCCTGTTGAATGCAGACGGGTTATTGAGTTAGAAATGGAGAGGTGCCTGATCTTAGATGTCCTCATGAAGGGGCAAGAGCTCCGGCTTATTAACATCTACGCCCCACAAACCAAGTGGGGCCGCAAAGATCTCTTTATGAGGATTAAGCCCTTTCTTTTTACAAGCCGACAGGTGATCTTTGGAGGGGATTTCAATACTGTCAAAAGGTCCCAAGATAGGAGAGGCTCCAATGATCGGTTGGCTTATGATAGCATAGCTCTCAATAGCATAGTTAGGGTAGCTCGCCTAGAGGACGCCCACATCCGGAGACCCTCAGGCCACGCGGGTTTCACCTATCATCGAGGTAGCTGCAGGTCTAGAATAGACAGGTTTTATTTGAAGGAGGAAGCTGTCTCTTCTGCAGTGTCCGTGGTTGAGGTGGAGTTCTCCGATCACTGTATGATTTTGTTTTCCCTGAATGTTTCAGAGACCCCTCGGATGGGTAAAGGTTATTGGAAGCTGAATTCGTCCCTCCTGGAGGAAGCAGAGGTAAGACAGTCCTTTGAGGATTTTCTTCAGAGTCAGGTACCTTTACTGGGCCTATGTAGTAGTAAGTCAGAGTGGTGGGAGATATTCAAGAAGCGGGTTGCGGGGTTCTTCCGCCAGCTCTCGAGCCTCAGGTCCCTGAATAGGTATCGCCTGTATCAGGGACTGAGGAGGAAACTCGAGCTTCTCGTCTCGACTGGAGGTAGCCGGGAGGATATCTCCAGAGTGAAGTCCTTGCTGATGAGGTGTCAGTACGATAGGCACGCATCTTTGGTTTTTGAGAGGGATTTCGGGAAGTACCGCTCGCCCGACCCTTACAGAAACTGTAAGATGTCAGTGAGTAGTAAAGTCATTTCAGGACTGATTGATAGTACAGGATCTCTGAATCGGTCCAGATCAGGGATCTTGGAGGTCGTCAGATCCTTCTACTCGCATCTCTTGGGAAGGAAGGATCTAGATCGAGACGGGATGTCGGCTTTCCTGGCTGAAACCATTCCTGAGCCAGGGGTAGACCCCTCTCTTGATGTTTTGGCAAAAAAAATCAGGGAAGAGGAAGTGAGACTGGCGATTGAGGGGCTTGCCCCCAAAAAGTCACCAGGTCCGGATGGCTTAACATCCGAGTGGTACAAGACCTTTAAGGAGTCTTTAGCTCCCCTCTTGACTGAGGTATTCAATGAGTGTCTCTCCTCGGGCACTCTGCCGAAGTCAATGAGGAGGTCAGCCCTGATTCTTCTCTCAAAGGGTAAAGATCCCAGCCATATTGAGAATTGGGGGCCCATAGCTCTTCTCAATACGGACAGGAAGCTTCTGGCAGAGATACTGTTTAATCGGCTGGTGAAGTTTGCACCCCGGCTCCTTTCGGGGGCCCAGCACTGCTCTGTTCCAGGCCAAAGCACCTTAAGTGCTGTTCTCGGTGTCCGGGAGGCAGTGGAGCGGAGTAGTGCAGGTCTCTGGAAGGGGTACTTGCTGTCCCTGGATCAGGCCAAAGCATTTGATCGGGTGAACCACGAGTACCTCTGGTCCGTCCTCCTGAGATATGGCTTACCGTGTGCTTTTATTAATTGGCTTAAGACCTTATATGCAGGGGCAGAGAGTTTCCCGCTGGTGAACGGGTGGTCTGGCCGCTCTTTTGAGGTGGGGTCCGGAGTCCGTCAGGGTTGTCCTTTGAGCCCGCTTTTATACGTGTTCGCAATTGATCCCTACGTCCGGAGGGTAGATTGTGGGCCGTTGGCGGGAGTCGGGATGAGTCTGGCGGAACTGGATGTCGCCCAGAGAGTGGTGGCGTACGCTGATGATGTCACCATTTTCGTGTCCTCGAGAGAGGAGGTCGATGTGGTGATGCCGGAGGTGGAACGCTACTCGGAGGCATCCGGGTCTAAGATCAACCGGGATAAGTGTGAAAGTCTCTGGCTGGGAGGGGGAGATCCCACTTTTGATCTCCCGGACACCCTCCCAGGGCCCCAAGACTCAGCAAAAATTCAGGGCATCACATTCGGCCAGGATGATTATCCCACCAAAAACTGGGATGGTAAGCTACAGGATGCCACTCATAGGGTGGATCAGTGGAAGGGTTGGTCTATGACCCTCAGGGAAAGGGTACACCTGATCAAATCGTATCCTGCTCCCCTTGTTTATCTATCTTGGCAGTGTATGTATCTTGCCAGATGCCTACTACACTAGGATCTACAGCCTGTTTTTCCAACTGTTATGGGGGAACAGGATGAACCTAGTCAAGAGAGAGGTTCCGTACCGCACAAGGAGACTAGGGGGTTTATCTATGGTAAACCCTGTGGTGTTCTTAACAAACACCTTCTTGAAAGCTAACATTTCAAACCTCTGGTCAGAGAGGGCTCCTCCGTGGGTACTCTCCTGCAGGGAATGGTTTCGGCCTTTCTTCCAGGAATGGGAGACAGGAGGGCAAGTGAAGGACCTCCGTACGCCCCATGGGCATCTTCCGGCTTACGCTACCCCGACTCTGAAGGCGATACGTCGGTGGGGTCTGGGAGTGTGGGAGATCAGGACCCAGTCAAGGCAGTTCCTTGACAAACGGGTTCTGTTGACCCACTTCCAGAAGCCTCTGGCGCTCAGGGACTGCACAGGTCGGGATCTGAGGGTGGGGTTGTATCTCTTAAATATGAAAAGGATCCCCCAGAAGTTTTGGGACTTGGCCTGGCGCTGCTTTCAGGGGAAGCTATATGTGAGGGACAATTTGAAGTGCAGGAGATCTGATGACCGGGGATGTCCCCGAGAAGAGTGCGGGGACATGCTGGAAAGCATGGACCATTTCCTGCTTCATTGTCCCTTTAATATAAGGGTCTACAACCGGGTGGGCGCTTCCATCGGCTGGAGTCAACTAGGGTCAGTTTATCTTTAGGGATAATGGTAGGGTGAGAGGTAGGGTGCAGTTAGGGAAAGAATATACATTTTGTATGTATCAGGATTGCCTTCCTTCTTCCTGGTGGTGGGCTAATGCATGTGCACCCTAGCTTTTTGTTTTGTTTTCAGATGCTATGGTTATGAAGGGCTTACAGGCACCGAACTTGGGCCTAAAGTGGGTTGTATTGTTTGCTTATGTATGTTAAAGCTGGTAATGGTTAAGTTGGTTGGGAGGAGTTCTAGGTTGGGAGGGTATATTTGTGGGTGGTGGTGGTCTTTTCTTTTGGTGGACCTGGCATGGGTCAGTTGTGGACTGGACATTGAGGACTATGAACTGTATGGAAAAAACTCTGACCCATGTACAGGAGGGCGGGTGGTGTGGGTGAAGGGTCAGTTTAGTGTAGAATGTTCTTTTATATTTGTAGGTGTGTTTTCTGTTTATTTATAGGTGTATATAGTTTGTGTATAGTATTGTACATAGTAGTGTATATAGTTAGTTATGTATATAGTATGTTTAATGTTATATTATTATAAAAAAAAATTATTATTTTTTTTTTTTTTTAAGTATATAGTATTTATAGTAGAGATAGACATGGCAGTCGAACCAGTTTTGTTTTTGTAGTAATGTTTCTTTAGTATCCCGTTGTGGATTTATTTTCTTTGGTTTATATATGTAGTATGTAGTAAAGATGTGTGTAAGCATGTGTGTATTGTGTTTTCTGTGATATTTTCCCGAGTTTGGGTATTTTGAATTGAATTTAATTTATTTATTTATTTATTTTTGGTTTCTTGGTTAAATGTAGTTAATATATGGATATATATGTGTGCATGTGTGAGTGTGGTATAGTGTTGTTATTATTATTATAATTATTATTATTATTTAAAAAAAAAAACATGGTGTGCAGTGTGAGTGCTTGTTGTGTTTTCTATTTGTAATGTATGATTTTTCCAGAGTTTGGGTGTTTTGAGTTAAAGCGAAATAGTGCTATATTTATGTTTCTTATGAGTGTGTTGTTTGGCTATGAAAGGTGTAGTTATAATATTTCTAGTTCTAGTAGGAAAGCTGGGCTGGCCGGTTAGGCAGGATTTTTGTTCTTTTATTTAAATGTAAAGTTTGGGTTTATGTTATTTCATGTTGTTGTTTTCCGTTATGGCAAAGTTGTGCTGGTTTATGTTTTGTTATGATTTGTATTTTTCTAATAAAAGATTTACAGGATATAACTCAGGATCAGTACAGGATAAGTAATGTATGTACACAGTGACCTCACCAGCAGAATAGTGAGTACAGCTCTTTAGAATAATACAGGATATAACTCAGGATCAGTACAGGATAAGTAATGTAATATATGTACATAGTGACCTCACCAGCAGAATAGTGAGTACAGCTCTTTAGAATAATACAGGATATAACTCAGGATCAGTACAGGATACGTACGGGGGAGGGGATTATCAGATTATGCAAGTGAGGGGAGGATACCCCCGGCGGTGGGTCCCTTGCTGCGGCCTTGATCCTGGAAGCGGCCGTGTGGGGACTGAGAGGAGCGGGAGACTCTCTATGCTCCGCTCTTCTCTATGATGCCGCCCGTGACGTTGCACCACACGTCACGTCACGTGACCATCTCCCAGACAGCCATTGCGGTACTGGCTGCCTGGGAATGAGTGACGGCGGCGGCGAACATAAAAAGGTAGCGTGCGGCGCAAACCCGCCCCCCCGCCCAGTCCTACTAACATTTTGGCCGGGCCCCTGACGCCTGGCCCGCCAGCCTTTATCAGCTTTATGGGGCAAAAGGGGAGAGCTGCTTTTGGGCCCCCAGGAATTACAGGGCCCGGTGCAGCTGCCCCTTTTGCTCCACACCCGGCACACCCTGTGCGCACGCCTATGAGTGTACATGGGTGACAGAGGGGTGTAGAGGAGTGTACATGAGTGACAGAGGGGTGTAGAGGAGTGTACATGGGTGACAGAGGGGTATAGAGGAGTGTACATGGGTGACAGATGGGTGTACATGGGTGACAGAGGGTTGTAGAGAAGTGTAAATGGGTGACAGAGGGGTGTAGAGAGGTGTACAAGGGTGATAGATGGGTGTAGAAGAGTGAACATGGGTGACGGGGGCATAGGGGTGACAGAGGGGTGGACAGGGGGTGGACATGGGTGACAGGAGGGTGGAGAGGGGAGACGGGGTCAGAGGGGTGGACAAGGGGGTAATAGAGGGACAGGAGTGACAGAGGGGTGGACTGGGGTAACAAAGGGACAGATGGGTGAACAGGAGGGTGGACATGGGTGACAGAGTGGGGGTGGACATGGGTGACGGGGGGTGGACATGGGTGACGGGGAGGATTACATGGGTGACGGGGGAGGGATTACATGGGTGATGGGGGAGGGATTACATGGGTGACGGGGGAGGGATTACATGGGTGACGGGGGAGGGATTACATGGGTGACAGGGAGGGTGGACATGGGTGACAGGGAGGGTGGACATGGGTGACAGGGAGGGTGGACATGGGTGACAGGGAGGGTGGACATGGGTGACAGGGAGGGTGGACATGGGTGACAGGGGCGTTGGACATGGGTGACAGGGAGGGATTACATGGGTGACAGGGAGGGATTACATGGGTGACAGGGAGGGATTACATGGGTGACAGGGAGGGATTACATGGGTGACAGGGAGGGATTACATGGGTGACAGGGAGGGATTACATGGGTGACTGAGGGGTGGACATGGGTGACTGAGGGGGTGGACATGGGTGACAGGGGGGGTGGACATGGGTGACAGAGGGGTGTACATGGGTGACAGGTGTGTAGAGGAGTGTACATGGGTGGCAGAGGGGTACAGAGTAGTGTACATGGGTGACAGATGGGTGTACATGGGTGACAGAGGGTTGTAGAGAAGTGTAAATGGGTGTCAGAGGGGTGTAGAGAGGTGTACAAGGGTGATAGATGGGTGTAGAAGAGTGAACATGGGTGACGGGGGCATAGGGGTGACAGAGGGGTGGACAGGGGGTGGACATGGGTGACAGGAGGGTGGGGAGGGGAGACAGGGGGTCAGAGGGGTGGACAAGGGGGTAAAAGAGGGACAGGAGTGACAGAGAAGGGTGGACTGGGGTAACAAAGGGACAGATGGGTGAACAGGAGGGTGGACATGGGTGACAGAGTGGGGGTGGACATGGGTGACAGGGGGTGGACATGGGTGACGGGGGGGATTACATGGGTGACGGGGGAGGGATTACATGGGTGACGGGGGAGGGATTACATGGGTGACAGGGAGGGTGGACATGGGTGACAGGGAGGGTGGACATGGGTGACAGGGAGGGTGGACATGGGTGACAGGGAGGAAGGACATGGGTGACAGGGGGGGTGGACATGGGTGATAGGGGGGGTGGACATGGGTGACAGGGGGGGTGGATATGGGTGACGGGGGGTGGACATGGGTGACAGGGGGGTGGACATGGGTGACAGGGAGGGATTACATGGGTGACGGGGAGGGATTACATGGGTGACGGGGAGGGATTACATGGGTGACGGGGAGGGATTACATGGGTGACAGGGAGGGATTACATGGGTGACTGAGGGGGTGGACATGGGTGACTGAGGGGGATTACATGGGTGACAGGGAGGGATTACATGGGTGACAGGGAGGGATTACATGGGTGACAGGGAGGGATTACATGGGTGACAGGGAGGGATTACATGGGTGACTGGGGTGGTGGACATGGGTGACTGGGGGGGTGGACATGGGTGACTGGGGGGGTGGACATGGGTGACTGGGGGGGTGGACATGGGTGACTGGGGGGGTGGACATGGGTGACAGGGAGGGTGGACATGGGTGACAGGGAGGGTGGACATGGGTGACAGGGAGGGTGGACATGGGTGACAGGGAGGGTGGACATGGGTGACGGAGGGTGGACATGGGTGACGGGGGGTGGACATGGGTGACTGGGGGGTGGACATGGGTGACTTGGGGGGTGGACATGGGTGACTTGGGGGGTGCACATGGGTGACTGGGGGGGTGCACATGGGTGACAGGGAGGGTGGACATGGATGACAGGGGGGGATTACATGGGTGACATGGAGGGATTACATGGGTGACAGGGAGGGATTACATGGGTGATAGAGATGGACAGGGAGGTAAACAAGGCAGATATGGCTGACAGGGGGGGGTGGACATGGGTGATAGAGATGGACAGGGAGGTAAACAAGGCAGACGTGGCTGACAGGGGGGGTGGACATGAGTGACGGGGTCGGGGGGGAGGGGTAGAGTGTGGACCTGGGTGACGGTGGGGGGATTTAGACAGGGTTGAGAAGGTGAACAGAGGGGTGGAAAGGGTACGGTACCTTAAGCAAGCCGGCCCGCACAGCTTGCAGTTCCACAGGAGGCACGGGAGTACGGCGCTGGTGCAGCTCGTTCCGCCCCAGGGCACCATATCCGGCTCACTGCGCCGCAAGGGAGAGGGGGACGGAGGGGGACACAGGAGACGGAGAGTGAAGGAGGGGGATGCGGGGGACACAGGGAACAGATGGGGAAGGAGGGGAACACGGGTCACGCGGCAGACGCAGGGGACGGAGGGGAACACAGGAAACGCAGGAGATAGAGGGGGACGCTGTGTGCGCAGTGCGCACGCAGACTTCCCTTCCCCCCTGCGCCGTCAGGCCGGGGCGGGACATTTAAAAAAAAATAATAGTAAAAAATAAAAAAAATCACGGCAAAATCCAGCGGCACCACGGGCAGTGCTGAACGGCACACACGTGTGCCGCGGCACCGCGGTTGGGAATCACTGCTATATACTGACCCCCATATATATGAATGTATACTATATACTGACCACATATATATGAATGTATACTATATACTGACCCCCGTATATATGAATGTATACTATATACTGACCCCCATATATGAATGTATATTATATACTGACCCCCATATATATGAATGTATACTATATACTGACCCCCATATATATGAATGTATATTATATACTGAAACCCCATATATATGAATGTATACTATATACTGACCCCCATATATATGAATGTATATTATATACTGACCACATATATATGAATGTATACTATATACTGACCCCCGTATATATGAATGTATACTATATACTGACCCCCATATATGAATGTATATTATATACTGACCCCTATATATATGAATGTATACTATATACTGACCACATATATATGAATGTATACTATATACTGACCCCATATATATGAATGTATACTATATACTAACCCCCATATATGAATGTATACTATATACTGACCCCCATATATATGAATGTATACTTTATACTGACCCCATATATATGAATGTATACTATATACTGACCCCCATATATATGAATGTATACTATATACTGACCCCCATATATATGAATGTTTACTATATACTGACCACACATATGAATGTATACTATATACTGACCCCCATATATATGAATGTATACTATATACTGACCCCCATATATATGAATGTATACTATATACCGACCCCCATATATGAATGTATACTATATACTGACCACACATATGAATGTATACTATATACTGACCCCCATATATATGAATGTATACTATATACTGACCCCCATATATATGAATGTATACTATATACTGACCCCCATATATATGAATGTATACTATATATTGACCACATATATGAATGTTTACTATATACTTAGCAACCAATCAGATCGCTTCTTTCATTTTTGAATAGGCCTCTGAAAAATGAAAGAAGCAATTTGATTGGTTGCTATGGGCAACTCAGCAGCTTTTCCAGGAAAGTAAAGTTTAACCACAACACTGTAACACTGTCCACCCTGGGACTCGAACCAGTGACGGTTTCCCATCCCACTGTACTGCCGAGACGGTCCTGCTTATCTTACATGCAGTGAGATCCCCATAGACCACAATTAGCCTATTGGTTTTATTGGGCAAAAAATCACAGAGTTGATGCACTAGTCACAGTTCTCTATACCATTAATGAAGGGAGGGCTCAATATTCGCAAATTTGCGCATATGCGCACAAATTTTCACATATGCGCAAAAAAAGCGAATATTCGTAATTATGAATATATAGTGCTATATTTGCAATATTCGCAAATTCGCGAATATGCTATATTCGCGATTAAAATTTGAATTGCGAATATTCGTGAGCAACACTAGTCGCTGCAAATACAGTGAAGGAGTTTAAACATGCATGGGATAGGCATAAGGCTATCCTTCATATAAGATAGGGCCAGGGACTATTGATAGGATTCAGATTATTGGGCAGACTAGATGGGCCAATTGGTTCTTATCTGCCGACACATTCTATGTTTCTATACTGTATGGATATCAGAAAAATGGTTCCAAGCTCTTATTTCTTTATTAAATTCACTACTTTGGGGCAGGAAAGCACGAGAATGAAATATGTTTCTTTAACGTTAGCTGAGCACGATGGGGGTTGGGCACTTTTTTTTTTTTTTAGGTACTTTTTAGCACTAAAATTGCAGACTATTATGAGAAGGAGGGAAAATGTAGTCCTATTTTTTCTCTCTAAGGGTATGTTCACACTACGGAATTCCCGCGGAAATCCACCGGCGGAATTCCGCAAGCCGAATTCCACGGGCGGAACTCCGAGAGCCGAATTCCGCGGTGTGAACTTAACATTAATGTGAATGGGTTTCCGCGAGAGCCGTTCACACTGCGGAATTTCAGCGCCACTGAAATTGTTCCGCCCAAAGAAAGAACATGTTCATTCTTTGCACGGAAGTCCGCGAGCACTGCATAGCTGTCAATAGTGACGGCTCAGTGCCGCCCGGTCCTACCGCCACCGCCGGCTGCCAGTCTGAATCTTCGCTCACTGAATTCAGCGAGCGGAGATTCCATTCACACACTGTAGTGTGAACATACCCTAATGGGTCGTTATAAGGATATTTTTGAGATTTTGGAAGCTGGGATACTCACTACACCCATGCATATCTAGATAATTAAGTATGGGAGGAACTTAAAAAATGTTTAAAATCACATGGAGATTTGACTTTACTTCATTATGGTCGACTAAAGCACTTAAAGAATTCCTTAAAATTAAAGATTCACTCTTTTGGATGAAAAGGGGCTTATTTATGTAAATCAATTATACGCTTTAGGTCAAATAAAGTCGTTTGAAGAGATAGCCCATAAGTGTGTGGGGGGAAGACAATCAGAAACATTGTTTTTAACAAATAAGTAACACAGATCATAAACCAATAAAAGGAGAGATTGGAGATTTCAGGGATTCTATATATAAGAAAAGTTTAATTAGACTATTTCCTTATGCGAAGTTGCTGTCTCGGCATGCTGGGAGTTGTGGTTCTGCAGCGGTTGGGGGTTCACAGCTTGAAGACCACTGCTATAGAGGGTGCAAATGTATCTGAGCCCTGGAACTCAAATAATGTGAAATATGAGATGATCAAAATGGAGCCCCTGCACTAATTACTTGGGTTCTGAGGTCTGTAAGGTCCATAGTAAAAACATCAGGTTCTGTCTATAGCAGATACTAAATCATGGCAGCTCAAAGAAACAAGCAGTCATTCTGACATGTCACATGTGATGTCATAGACAGCTGGAGGCCTGACATTCCACTGACAGCCGCCCGAGCCTTCAGTCAGTTCCAGTGCGATTAGCGTCTTCTTCTTCTACTTGTCTGAAATGGAGCTAAAAGGACTGGGGTTCGTCCCCCTCCTGTTGGCGTTTTGGTGTGCGGCCTGGCTTGCCACCAGCTACATCATGACGGTCGTCCTCGGCCATGCAGCCTCGCCACTGATGAGCATCAGGTAAGATAAACAAGCACATGATTCTTATTTCATGGGTTGGGAGTGAGGAAATATCCATAATAACATTGGTTTCTTTTCCTTCACAGTGACGTGGGAAATGTCTTTCCCGAAAGCATATTATTCAGAATTGGATTCATAGGGATGTCCATTGGCACTTTGGTACTAACCTTTCTTATTTATAAGTATATGGTTATGCATACTGAAGAGTTCAGGGGTCATCAGGTCCTGATCCAGAGGATCCTGCTGGCCATTGTGTGGGCCTCCTGTTTTTCCACAGCTGTTATGCATGTATTGTCCCCCGAAGAATATCCCAGGATACACTTTGTCAGCACGATAATTTCCATTACATGTGAAGCCTTATACTACCTTGGGCAGTCCATCCAGATGTATAAATTACCAGGAGCAAAAAAAGTCATCCACCATAGTAGATGCACCTGCTGTGGCCTGACTTTTGTCTGTGTAGTTTTCTATTTTGGATATGAAACATTAAAGGAATTATTCCATAATGATGAAGACTGGGACGAGATCCGTGAAATCCCCATCATAATCATCGAGTGGGTGATGCTTCTACTGATCCTGATAAACATCGTGACCTATTATTCCACCATGCAGAAGTTATTGTTGACCGTCTCCAGAAACAGCTGCACACTCTCTCTTAGAGTAAAAATTGATGACTTCGGGGTGTAGACCACCACGGGGGCCATCAAGTGGACTTCTGGGAGAGATACTGCACAGGACACGGAAAACATCTAAAGAAGAATAACTGGGGGACTACATATGGTGCCAGTAATCATGACACAATAATATGAGCTGGTGATATTACCTATACAAAAAAAAAAAAAAAAAATAATAAAAAAATATTGGTGTGTGAAGTGTAATACCTAGTTAGAAAAACAGAATCAAATTCATCATTATAACCCCCCTCTGCATTACCCTGTTTATTATTTTTCAAGCAAGCACTTTGTTCTAATTCGTCCACTCTCTGGCGTGCTCCTTGTATAAGGGGTTTGGGATACCCTTTTTGTTTAAAACGATCCTCCAGGTTCTCTAGTTGTTGTAGGTATTTTTGTGTGGAAGAACAATTCCTTCGGATTCTTTTCATTTGACCTAATGGAATGTTCTTCTTCCATTATTTAAGATGGCAACTGTTAAAGTCGAGGTATCTGTTTGCATCCACCTCCTTAAAATAGTTGGCAGTATGCGAACAGCCATCCTGAATATAGATATTTAAATCCAGGAACTCACATTTTTTGGGGGGACTGATGCAGCGCTGCCTTTGGATATCTCTGGCTCTGCCATAGCGCTTTTTTTGAGGGGGCGTGTCGGCTGCCCCTTCGTCTGGTGGTCAACACTAGTGTTGCTCGCAAATATTCGCAATGCGCGAATTCGCGAATATTCGCCAATATAGCACTATATATTCGAAATTACGAATATTGTTTTTTTTTTTTTCACAATACACATCACAGTGATCATCCCTCTCTGCTTCCAGCTTGTGTGGTGTAAAGAAGGCTCTAATACTACTGTGTGAGACTGGCGTATGAATTTTCGCATATGGGAAAATTTGCTTATGCACATTTTCATTTATGCAAATTTTCGCATATGCAAAAATATTACGCGAATATTACGAATATGCGAATTTAGCGAATATATGACGAATATTTGTCCATATATACGCGAAATATCGCGAATTCGAATATGGCATATGCTGCTCAACACTAGTCAACACGCGCTATCTGGCCAGCGAGCCAGGGCCCCGTACAGGAGATCACGGGGCCCCCCAGCAGTCGGACACCCCACAATCTGAAATGTATCCCCTATCCTTGGGATAGGGGATGTTTTTCAACACTGCACTACTCCTTTAATGGCCTCCAAAATGAAGTTCCTCTGATGTATGGGCATCAAGGGATCTTCCACTAAAAAAGATCACACAGCTTCCACTCCTCTGTCATGTGGGATGTTACTATATAATGAAGCAATATCTAGCGTTGCCCACATATAGTCCTCTTCCCGTATGATATCTTTCAATAGGGTTAATAAACGCCCATTTATCTCTGAGGTATGCTGGTAAAGACACCGCACATTTCTGTAACTGATGGTCTATATATTCAGATAAACATCTGGCAACTATCGGGCGAACAGGTGTTTTTTTTTTCGGTCTTTATGTACATTAGGTAGAAAATAAAAATAAGGTACATTTGGTTTGGGGTTAAATATATATCATGTTTTTCCCTCTTAAAGGGGTACTACGCACCAAGACATCTTATCCCCTCTCCAAAGGACCCCCGTGATCTCGGTTGCGGCACCCTGTTGTCATCACTGCACAGAGAATACAGGGGCCAGCACATCGGCATAGCCATTGACTGTCCTGGCATGCTGGGAGTTTTGCTACAGCTGGAACTCTTTTTATTAGAAAAATATAAAACTTTTACAAAACACAAATACAATGCTTAATCAGCTGAAACATAAGGATGAAAAAGTAACAAATATAAACTCTTTGTTACAGAATAAAAGGACCTACCTAACCAACCAGCCCAGCTTAACTCAACTACCAAATAATGCCTGATACTACTAATTCTTACCTATTATCCTTCCAAACACACACACATACACACACACATTAATTACCAACAAAACATAAATATAGCTTTCCTTAATTAAGTTTTAACTGAAAACATCCGAATAGGAAACTTATCCCCACATACCATACACAAAATGCATTAAACAAAAATAAATAGGGCTAACTGCCATAAAAATAATAAGGAAATAAATAAAATAATTCCATCTTGGAAATACCATTAATTTTACACACAGACAACAACCAATACTCACAATACATATTAGATCATAACAACGAAAAAAATAAAAAAATAAAATAAAGTAAAAAAAAATAAAAAAAATTATAATAAAAAGAGGGCTTATTGCCATAACTAAAAATAATTCCAACTTGGAAATTTCATTTATTTATTTATTTTTTCCCCTTTCTCCTTTCCCTTCTCTTTAAACTATAGTAACACACACATGCATGGATACATTACCATAAGGGGGAAAAAATAAACACAATAATATCAACTAAAAGCTGGTCCGACTGCCTTTACCCAACAATGAGGTATAACACTATACAAAAATACATAAAACTATTTATACTTATGAAATACATGTAAACAAGAATAAAACCTAAAGAAAAATAACCTACACTATGAACTCTCCCATCACCCACACCACTCCCACTGGACATGGTCAGAGTTCGTGTATCACAGTGTTTTTTTTTTTTTTTTTTACTGAAACAGTCATTGTCCATAAACTGACCCAAGTCAGACCCAAAGCATCACCCCCTCCCCCCAACAACCCCCACCCAACTTAAAATTAATCCCCCCCCCCACTATTATTAACTAACTCAACAATGTACTAATTCACTACAACCACAGAAATAATATGAAAAACAAAGTAATACAGTACTTCAAACCCCCACCAGGCCCAAGATTGGTTGCCTGCAAGCCCTTTACATTCAAATTACAGAAAACAAAACAAAAAGCTAGAGTGACATGCATAGCCCACCACCAGGAAGAAGGATGGCAATCCTGATAAAACTAAGTTTCAAAATGCTTACCCTATGAACCTTACTTCTAACCCTATCGCTATCCCTTCATAAAACTGACCCTATACTCACCCTAACATCTATATACTGTCCCTAACCAAAATTAAGGTACATCAAAAGAAAACCCTCTCCACAGGAGAGAAGCCCTACTGGTACCAAGACTGCCATACTCCAAAGACCTGATCTTCCCGAGGTCACCAGTGATGTTCCTACATACCTCCACCTCGGAGAGGACTTTCTGTTGGGTCGATACTAAGCACCGTGCATTCCACGTGTAGTACCTAACCACTAAGCTAACTAAGAATAAAGTGCCCCGATCACGGCCACCCAGGTTCCTGAATGCCCCATAAGCCCACTCCGGATAGGAAAGGCCGGCAAGTTGACTCCAGCCGATGGAAGCACCCACCCTGTTGTAAACCCCTATATTAAAGGGACAATGAAGCAGGAAGTGGTCCATGCTTTCCAGCGTGTCCCCGTACTCTTCTCGGGGACATCCCCGGTCATCAGAGTTCCTGTACTTCAGGTTGTCCCTCACATATAGCTTCCCCTGAAAGCAGCGCCAGGCCAAGTCCCAAAACTTCTGGGGGATCCTTTTCATATTTAAAAGATGCAATCCCACCGTCAGATCCCGACCTGGGCAGTCCCTGAGCGCCAGAGGCTTCTGGAAGTGGGTCAACAGAACCCGTTTGTCAAGGAACTGCCTTGACTGGGTCCTGATCTCCCACACTCCCAGACCCCACCGACGTATCGCCTTCAGAGTCGGGGTAGCGTAAGCCGGAAGATATCCATGTGGTGTACGGAGGTCCTTCACTTGCCCTCCTGTCTCCCATTCCTGGAAGAAAGGCCGAAACCATTCCCTGCAGGAGAGTACCCACGGAGGAGCCCTCTCTGACCAGAGGTTTGCAATGTTGGCTTTCAAGAAGGTGTTCGTTAAGAACACCACAGGGTTTACCATAGATAAACCCCCTAGTCTCCTCGTGCGGTACGTAACCTCCCTCTTGACTAGGTTCAACCTGTTCCCCCATAACAGTTGGAAAAACAGGCTGTAGACCCTAGTGTAGTAAGCCTCTGGTAAAATACATACGCTGCCCAGATAGATAAACAAGGGGAGCAGGTACGATTTGATCAGGTGTACCCTTTCCCTGAGGGTCATAGACCAACCCTTCCACTGGTCCACCCTCTGAGTGGCATCCTGGAGCTTACCATCCCAGTTTTTGGTGGGATAATCATCCTGGCCGAATGTGATGCCCAAAACTTTTGCTGAGTCTTGGGGCCCTGGAAGGGTGTCCGGGAGATCAAACGTGGGGTCTCCCCCTCCCAGCCAGAGACTCTCACACTTATCCTGGTTGATCTTAGACCCGGATGCCTCCGAGTAGCGGTCCACTTCCGACATCACCACATCGGCCTCCTCTCTCGAGGAGAGGAAAATGGTGACATCATCAGCGTACGCCACCACTCTCTGGGCGACACCCGGCTCCGCCAGAATCATCCTGACTCCCGCCAATGGTCCGCAACTCACCCTCCTAAGGAAGGGATCGATCGCAAATACATATAAGAGCGGGCTCAAAGGACAACCCTGACGGACTCCAGACCCCACCTCAAAGAGCGGCCAGACCACCCGTTCACCAGCGGGAAACTCTCTGCCCCTGCATACAAGATCTTAAGCCAATTAACAAAAGTACACGGTAAGCCATATCTCAGGAGGACGGACCAGAGGTAGTCATGGTTCACTCGATCAAATGCTTTGGCCTGATCCAAGGAAAAGTAAGTACCCCTTCCAGAGACCCGCACTACTCCGCTCCACTGCCTCCCTGACACTGAGGACAGCACTTAAGGTGCTTCGGCCTGGAACAGAGCAGTGCTGAGCCCCCGAAAGGAGCCGGGGTGCAAACTTCACCAGCCGATTAAACAGTATCTTGGCCAGAAGCTTCCTGTCTGTAGGTGCGAGTAGAAGGATCTGACGACCTCCAGGATCCCTGATCTGGACCGATTCAGAGATCCCGTACTATCAATCAGTCCTGAGACTACTTTACTACTCACTGACATCTTGCAGTTCCTGTAAGGGTCGGGCGAGCGGTACTTCCCGTAATCCCTCTCAAAAACCAAAGATGCTTGCCTATCGTACTGACACCTCATCAGCAAGGACTTCACTCTGGAGATATCCTCTCGGCTACCTCCAGTCGAGACGAGAAGCTCGAGTTTCCTCCTCAGTCCCTGATACAGGCGATACCTGTTTAGGGACCTGAGGCTCGAGAGCTGGCGGAAGAACCCCGCAACCTGCTTCTTGAATATCTCCCACCACTCAGACTTACTACTACAAAAGTCCAGTAAAGGTACCTGACTTTGAAGAAAATCCTCAAAGGACTGTCTTATCTCTGTTTCCTCCAGGAGGGACAAATTCAGCTTCCAATAACCTTTTCCCATCCGGGGGGTCTCTGAAACATTCAGGGAAAACAAAATCATACAGTGGTCGGAGAACTCCACCTCAACCACGGACACTGCGGAAGAGACGGCTTCCTCCTTTAAATAAAACCTGTCTATCCTAGACCTGCTGCTACCTCGATGAAAGGTGAAACCCGCGTGGCCTGAGGGGCTCCGGATGTGGGCATCCTCTAGGCGAGCTTCACTGACTATATTACTAAGGGCCACACAGTCATAAGCCAGCCGATCATTGGAACCTCTCCTATCTTGGGACCTCGTGACATTATTGAAGTCCCCTCCAAAGATCACTTGCCGGCTAGTAAAAAGAAAGGGTTTAATCCTCATAAAGAGATCCTTACGGCCCCACTTTGTTTGTGGGGTGTAGATGTTAATGAGCCGGAGCTCTTGTCCCTTCATGAAGACATCTAAGATCAGGCACCTCCCCATTTCTAACTCAATGACCCGTCTGCATTCGACCGGAGCGGTAAAAAGGACCGCCACCCCACTATACGGCTCAGCCACAAGAGACCAGTGGGAGGGGCCGCGCCTCCACTCTCTTCTGGCTTTCACCAGAGAGGCTAGATCTGACAACCTGGTCTCCTGTAAAAAGAAAATGTCGGCTTCAACACGGCCGAGAAAATCAAAGGCTGCGAATCTAGCCGTATCAGACTTTATACTGGCACAATTAATAGATGCCAGCGTCAATGGGGTGAGTGCTGCCATCCTGGGTAATTGAGTTAGACGGCCTTACCCATTATTTTTTCTTGCCCTTCTTCTTCACCGCCTCATCCCCTGAAGAAGAAGGAGCATTCTTACTTTCTTTAGATCTCTTTTTTGACTCAGACTGATCCATCTGGCTCCCATCTCCATCTGGCCCTGAGTTAGCCCTGCCCTCCGAGGAAGATGCCTCAACAGGACAGGACCCAGTTCCCCCTGGAGGCTCCAATCCCTCAGGCACCCCATCCTCGCCACCCCCCTCCAATGAGGGGGAGGAGATGGTATCAAGGACAAGGTACCTGTTCGATAGGTCAATCAGAAGGGGGGCAGGTAAGCTTCCTTTTAGGACCTGGCCTTTAGCACCTGAAATAGAGGACTGAGACTTCCCCTTTACAACTTTTTTGCCCTTGTCTTTTTTCGGCCTTTCCCTCCCCTCCTCATCCACACTTTTATAGTGGGAGGAATCAGAAAAGATCAGCCTCTTTGCCTTCCTCTTCGCGAATCCTCCTAATCTCCTCATCCAACACACCATCCCCCAGGGTCTCAGCAACATCTGGGCTAGTGACAGGAGCAGGGCCAGGAGCTACCCCCGCCACCTGAGAACTCTCCAGCTCCCTGCTCCTTCTGCGGTTTTCCTCTCGCCTTAGTTTGGCAGGCCCCTTCTTGCTCTTCATTAACCCTTTTGCTCCTTCACCCATGCCCGTACCCTCCCCAGCCGGGGCAACCCTAAAGCTCTCCCCAGCTGGAGCGGCCACCAAACGGGAAAAGGCGCTGGGGCAACGCTTGAAAGGGTGTCCTAGGACAACACACAGATGACACCGGATCTGCCCACAGGATGCAGCCAAATGACCAGCCCCACCACAAAAAGCGCAAACTTGCACAGTGCAGGCTGCGCTAAAATGGGTAGGACTACCACACCTGTGGCAGACTTTAGGCTGCCCCTGGTAGAAGACTTGGATTCTGTCACGTCCGAGTAAGGCTGCCGATGGGATGTGGGCAACTGTGCTCCCTGAACGCCTAAGTTTGACGGAAAACGTCCAGGCCCCAGACCAGATCCCGTGCTCATCAAGATTTTTCTTGGGCATGTCCGTCACATCCCCATAACGACCGAGCCAGGTCATGATGTCGTAGCAAGACAGCGACTCGTTACGGGTCAAAACGGTCACTCTCTTGGTTTGGTTCTGCCGGGATATCGCTTTTACAGCGAAATCCCGCCAGCCGGGCTCGTTCTTCACCATCTCGTAATTCGACCAGAAAAGTTCAAGACCCTCTGGCCGAACAAAGCTGATGTCGAACTCAGAAGAACCATAGGGGTGAATCAGGGCAAAGATGTCACTCGCCCTGAACTCCATCTGAAGGAGGAGCTCAACCACCCTTGCCCGGGGCGGGCACGCTGTCACGATGCCGGCTGGCAGGTAGTGGATCCTCTGTGCCAGAGAGGGATTGGCGTGGACCGTGCTAGTGGATCGGTTCTAAGTCACTACTGGTTTTCACCAGAGCCCGCCGCAAAGCGGGATGGTCTTGCTGCGGCGGTAGTGACCAGGTCGTATCCACTAGCAACGGCTCAACCTCTCTGACTGCTGAAGATAGGCGCGGTACAAGGGAGTAGACAGAAGCAAGGTCGGACGTAGCAGAAGGTCGGGGCAGGCAGCAAGGATCGTAGTCAGGGGCAACGGCAGGAGGTCTGGAACACAGGCTAGGAACACACAAGGAAACGCTTTCACTGGCACAATGGCAACAAGATCCGGCGAGGGAGTGCAGGGGAAGTGAGGTATAAATAAGGAGTGCACAGGTGAACACACTAATTAGAACCACTGCGCCAATCAGCGGCGAAGTGGCCCTTTAAATCGCAAAGACCCGGCGCGCGCGCGCCCTAGGGAGCGGGGCCGCGCGTGCCGGGACAGGACCGACGGAGAGCGAGTCAGGTACGGGAGCCGGGGTGCGCATCGCGAGCGGGCGCCACCCGCATCGCGAATCGCATCCCGGCTGGAGGCGGTATCGCAGCGCCCCGGGTCAGTGGATCTGACCGGAGCGCTGCAGTGACGAGAGTGTAGCGAGCGCTCCGGGGAGGAGCGGGGACCCGGAGCGCTCGGCGTAACAGTACCCCCCCCCCTTGGGTCTCCCCCTCTTCTTAGAGCCTGAGAACCTGAGGACCAGACTTTTGTCTAGAATATTGTCCTCAGGTTCCCAGGATCTCTCTTCTGGACCACAACCCTCCCAATCAACTAAAAAAAAAGTTTTCCCTCTGACCTTCTTGGATGCCAGAATCTCTTTGACGGAGAAGATGTCCGAGGAGCCGGAAACAGGAGTGGGGGAAACAAGTTTGGGAGAGAAACGGTTGATGATAAGTGGTTTAAGAAGAGAAACGTGAAAGGCATTAGGGATATGAAGAGAAGGAGGAAGAAGAAGTTTGTAAGAGACAGGATTAATCTGGCACAAAATTTTGAAAGGACCAAGATAGCGTGGTCCCAACTTGTAGCTAGGGACACGGAAGCGGACATATTTAGCGGAGAGCCATACCTTGTCTCCAGGAGAAAAAATGGGAGGAGCTCTTCTTTTCTTATCAGCAAACTTCTTCATGCGTGATGAAGCCTGTAAGAGAGAATTTTGGGTCTCTCTCCATATGGTGGAAAGATCACGAGAAATTTCATCCACAGCGGGCAGACCAGAGGGCAAGGGGGTAGGGAGGGGAGGAAGAGGGTGACGGCCGTACACCACGAAAAATGGGGATTTGGAGGAAGATTCAGAGACTCTGAAGTTATACGAGAATTCGGCCCATGGTAGAAGATCTGCCCAATCATCCTGGCGGGAGGAAACAAAATGTCGTAAATAATCACCCAAGACCTGGTTAATTCTTTCTACTTGTCCATTGGATTGAGGATGATATGCAGAAGAAAAGTTTAATTTAATCTTGAGTTGTTTACAGAGAGCCCTCCAGAATTTTGACACGAATTGGGCGCCTCTATCCGAGACGATCTGCGTGGGCAACCCGTGAAGACGAAAAATGTGTACAAAAAATTGTTTAGCCAACTGAGGCGCTGAAGGAAGACCAGGAAGAGGGATGAAATGTGCCATTTTGGAGAATCGATCAACGACCACCCAAACAACAGTGTTGCCACGGGATGGGGGTAAGTCTGTAATAAAATCCATACCAATCAGAGACCAAGGCTGTTCGGGGACAGGCAGAGGATGAAGAAAACCAGCGGGCTTCTGGCGAGGAGTCTTATCCCGGGCACAGACAGTGCAGGCTCGCACAAAGTCCACGACATCCGTCTCCAGAGTCGGCCACCAATAGAAGCGAGAGATGAGTTGCACAGATTTCTTGATGCCTGCATGACCTGCGAGATGGGAGGAGTGACCCCATTTGAGGATTCCGAGGCGTTGGCGTGGAGAGACGAAGGTCTTTCCTGGAGGAGTTTGCCTGATGGAGGCTGGAGAAGTGGAAATCAGGCAGTCAGGAGGAATGATGTGTTGCGGAGAGAGTTCAACTTCCGAAGCATCCGAGGAACGAGAGAGAGCATCGGCCCTAATGTTCTTATCGGCAGGCCGAAAGTGAATTTCAAAATTAAATCGGGCAAAGAACAGAGACCACCTGGCCTGGCGAGGATTCAGCCGTTGGGCAGACTGGAGATAGGAGAGGTTCTTGTGATCGGTGTAAATAATAACTGGAAATCTTGATCCCTCCAGCAGATGCCTCCATTCCTCAAGTGCTAATTTAATGGCTAGAAGCTCTCGATCCCCGATGGAGTAGTTCCTCTCCGCCGGAGAGAAGGTCCTAGAAAAAAAACCACAAGTAACAGCATGCCCGGAAGAATTTTTTTGTAGAAGGACCGCTCCAGCTCCTACAGAGGAGGCATCAACCTCCAATAGGAAGGGTTTAGATGGGTCAGGTCTGGAGAGCACGGGAGCCGAAGAAAAGGCAGACTTGAGCCGTTTAAAGGCGTCTTCCGCTTGAGGAGGCCAAGACTTGGGATTGGCATTTTTTTTGGTTAAAGCCACGATAGGAGCCACACCGGTAGAAAAATGTGGAATAAATTGCCTGTAATAATTGGCGAACCCCAAAAAACGTTGGATAGCACGGAGTCCGGAGGGGCGTGGCCAATCTAAGACGGCAGAGAGTTTGTCTGGATCCATTTGTAGTCCCTGGCCAGAGACCAAGTATCCTAGGAAAGGAAGAGATTGGCATTCAAACAGACATTTCTCTATCTTGGCATAAAGTTGATTGTCACGAAGTCTCTGAAGAACCATACGGACATGCTGGCTGTGTTCTTCTAGATTGGCAGAAAAAATCAGGATATCGTCCAGATATACAACAACACAGGAGTATAAGAGATCACGAAAAATGTCATTAACAAAGTCTTGGAAGACGGCAGGGGCGTTGCACAGGCCAAAGGGCATGACCAGATACTCAAAGTGTCCATCTCTAGTGTTAAATGCCGTTTTCCATTCATCCCCCTCTCTGATGCGGATGAGATTATAAGCACCTCTTAAGTCCAGTTTGGTAAAAATGTGGGCACCTTGGAGGCGATCAAAGAGTTCAGAGATGAGGGGTAGGGGGTAGCGGTTCTTTACCGTGATTTTATTAAGACCGCGGTAGTCAATGCAAGGACGTAGAGAGCCATCTTTTTTGGACACAAAGAAAAATCCGGCTCCGGCAGGAGAGGAGGATTTACGGATAAAGCCCTTTTTTAAATTTTCCTGGATGTACTCAGACATAGCAAGAGTCTCTGGGGCGGACAGAGGATAAATTCTGCCCCGGGGTGGAGTAGTGCCCGGGAGGAGGTCAATAGGACAATCATAAGGCCTGTGAGGAGGTAGAGTCTCAGCTTGTTTTTTGCAAAAAACATCCGCAAAGTCCATATAGGCCTTAGGGAGACCGGTTACAGGGGGAACCACAGAGTCACGGCAAGGGGTACTGGGAACCGGTTTTAGGCAGTCCTTGAAACAAGAGGGCCCCCAACTCTTGATCTCCCCAGTGGACCAATCCAGGGTTGGGGAATGGAGTTGAAGCCAGGGTAGTCCAAGGAGAATTTCGGAAGTGCAATTGGGGAGGACCAAAAATTCAATCTTCTCGTGATGAGGTCCGATGCACATTAGAAGGGGCTCCGTGCGGAAACGTATGGTACAGTCCAATCTTTCATTGTTTACACAATTGATGTAGAGGGGTCTGGCGACACTGGTCACCGGGATGTTGAACCTGTTGACGAGAGAGGCCAAAATAAAATTTCCTGCAGATCCGGAATCCAAGAAGGCCATAGTAGAGAAGGAGAAGGCAGAGGCAGATATCCGCACAGGCACAGTAAGACGTGGAGAAGCAGAGTAGACATCAAGGACTGTCTCACCTTTGTGCGGAGTCAGCGTACGTCTTTCCAGGCGGGGAGGACGGATAGGACAATCCTTCAGGAAGTGTTCGGTACTGGCACAGTACAGGCAGAGATTCTCCATGCGGCGTCGTGTCCTCTCTTGAGGTGTCAGGCGAGACCGGTCGACCTGCATAGCCTCCACGGCGGGAGGCACAGGAACGGATTGCAGGGGACCAGAGGAGAGAGGAGCCGGGGAGAAAAAACGCCTCGTGCGAACAAAGTCCATATCCTGGCGGAGCTCCTGACGCCTTTCGGAAAAACGCATGTCAATGCGAGTGGCTAGATGAATGAGTTCATGTAGGTTAGCAGGGATTTCTCGTGCGGCCAGAACATCTTTAATGTTGCTGGATAGGCCTTTTTTAAAGGTCGCGCAGAGGGCCTCATTATTCCAGGATAATTCTGAAGCAAGAGTACGGAATTGTACGGCGTACTCGCCAACGGAAGAATTACCCTGGACCAGGTTCAACAGGGCAGTCTCAGCAGAAGAGGCTCGGGCAGGTTCCTCAAAGACACTTCGAATTTCCGAGAAGAAGGAGTGTATAGAGGCAGTGACGGGGTCATTGCGGTCCCAGAGCGGTGTGGCCCATGACAGAGCTTTTCCAGACAGAAGGCTGACTACGAAAGCCACCTTAGACCTTTCAGTAGGAAACTGGTCCGACATCATCTCCAAGTGCAGGGAACATTGGGAAAGAAAGCCACGGCAGAATTTAGAGTCCCCATCAAATTTATCCGGCAAGGATAGTCGTAGACCAGAAGCGGCCACTCGCTGCGGAGGAGGTGCAGGAGCTGGCGGAGGAGATGATTGCTGAAGCTGTGGTAGTAGCTGCTGTAGCATCACGGTCAGTTGAGACAGCTGTTGGCCTTGTTGCGCTATCTGTTGTGACTGCTGGGCGACCACCGTGGTGAGGTCGGCGACAACTGGCAGAGGAACTTCAGCGGGATCCATGGCCGGATCTACTGTCACGATGCCGGCTGGCAGGTAGTGGATCCTCTGCCAGAGAGGGATTGGCGTGGACCGTGCTAGTGGATCGGTTCTAAGTCACTACTGGTTTTCACCAGAGCCCGCCGCAAAGCGGGATGGTCTTGCTGCGGCGGTAGTGACCAGGTCGTATCCACTAGCAACGGCTCAACCTCTCTGACTGCTGAAGATAGGCGCGGTACAAGGGAGTAGACAGAAGCAAGGTCGGACGTAGCAGAAGGTCGGGGCAGGCAGCAAGGATCGTAGTCAGGGGCAACGGCAGGAGGTCTGGAACACAGGCTAGGAACACACAAGGAAACGCTTTCACTGGCACAATGGCAACAAGATCCGGCGTACGGGAGCCGGGGTGCGCATCGCGAGCGGGCGCCACCCGCATCGCGAATCGCATCCCGGCTGGAGGCGGTATCGCAGCGCCCCGGGTCAGTGGATCTGACCGGAGCGCTGCAGTGACGAGAGTGTAGCGAGCGCTCCGGGGAGGAGCGGGGACCCGGAGCGCTCGGCGTAACACACGCATCTTTACCCCTCCAAATCAGACGGGCCACATTCCTACGGTTACTATCCTGCCCGGGAGTCGGGAGGGACCACATCACCTCCCCATTCTGTTCTTGGAAGGCACCCAGACCATGCCTCTCTATCCAAAAAGACAGGTCAACCGAACCCCTCCCTTCTACCTCAATTGACCTATCACCCTTACGCAGAGCCTCCAGGAGGCGCCGCTGCAAGTGACCCCCAGAACCAGATGGAGACGGAGACCCTCTTGATTCCCCGGCAGCGACGCTGGCATAGCTTCTAGCAGTCGCCACCAGGGGGGCAGCCGAACCAGCCCCTACTTCCTCAGTACTCTTTACTGATCCAGTGACATCCCTTTGCCTGCCTCCAGCACTCTTCTCTTGCACACCGATAGCATCCCTCTCTTGTACACCTCTAGCACCCCTCTCTCGCACACCGCTAGCATCCCTTTCTTGCACACCGCTAGCACCCCTCTCTCGCACACCGCTAGCACCCCTCTCTTGCACACCGCTAGCACCCCTCTCTTGCACACCGCTAGCACCCCTCTCTTGCACACCGCTAGCACCCCTCTCTTGCACACCGCTAGCACCCCTCTCTAGTACACCTCTAATGCCCCACTCTTGCACACTGCTAACATTTTCATGCAACATACCATCACCAAAATTTTCACTCTCTTTTGCACTCTTCCCTTTCACACTATTATCCTGGCTAAACTTTCCTGAGCTGGCCGGGTTATTTGCGTATGCCACGGGGGTTTGTGCTGCTGGTCCCGCCCCCGATGACCGCTTTTTCGGTTCTGGCGATGTTACTTCCAGTTCCAGTGATGACACTTCCTTCAACGCCGATGATGTTCCCAGTGAGAACTGCTTCACACTGGGTGGGATCTGTCCCTCCGGACGCACCCCCACCCCTCCTACAGCAGCCGACGTGGAGGGATTCCCCACAGCGTCAGTGCAACCTTCAGGAGCCACCTTACCCGACCGCCCGGGCTTTTCTACCAATCCAGACGCATGGACACTCCCCCCCCCTCACAGAGGAGTGCCCTGCTACGCCCAGATCGCTCGGGGGACCGCCCCCCGAGCAGACAGCAACATCACCAAGCTCCGGCACTAGGACACGCTCCCTGCCCACCTGGGGTGGTCCTGCAGCATCGGAGTCGCCCACCTTAAGCCTGTCCTGCCCTTCCCTACCGACTGGACAGGCGGCTCCTTGGCGTCTGCAGCCATCTTAGAAACCTTATCCACCATGTACCCCCCATTCTGGCCCCGCTTTACAGCAAAAGCGGGGTCGGGCAGACTGGGGGGCCCACCAGCCTGAACCACCTTTTCAGATGGCCCAGACTGCTGGAGAGAAGAATAAACAAGTCTGGTGACCTCTCCTTTTTTCCTTTTATTTCTCCTCTTGCCCTTCACCTCAGTATCTGGGCCTAAGTCATTTCCAAATGATAAGTTCTCAAAATGGGTAGGTGACTCTTGGAGCACAATCGCCTTCAGCAATCCACCACCAATTAACCCATTGCTGCTGCCGCTGTCGTCACTGCTGTCATCTGACGTTACAGGCAGGGCTACCTGAGCAGGATTTATGTATGAACTCTGGGTTGTGTCCTCCTCCATTTCACTCTCCTTTGCACCACCATCTTGCTTCTCTTTAGCACCTTCCTCAGCACTGTCCTCTCTTTCTCCACCACCATCTTCCTCCACACTGTCCTCCTCAGCACTGTTCTCTCTTTCTCCTCCACCATCCACCTCCACACCATCCTCCTCTGCACTGCTTTCGCTGTGACTGACCTCCTCCTCTCTTTCTGGGTTCTGCTGGCCTCTGAACCGACTTTCATTGCAGAGTTTTTCTCTGAAGATACCAGCCCCTTCCATGATCTCCATCCTTACCCTTTCTACCTCCTCAACCTCTTTTTTCAGGGTGCGCACTTTAGCCGAATACACTGGCCTTCGATTTTTTGAGGTGTAATCAGCCTGGTAACGGGCAAATTTTAAGTCCTCTCTTAGCCCACGAAGCATTTTGCCAAGACACTCATACTCCGCCATTTTTGCTTGGATTCGGGACCCAAAAGTGGCCAAAGACTCCCTGGGACCCAATGCCCCCCATTGCTGGGGTTCAGAGGTACCTTGCCTCCCCATGTTTCTCCTCAACTCCTCACCTTCATGCAGGTCTTTACCTGCAGCCTTGCTTGTAGCCTTCCTTGCAGCCTTGCGGCTTCCAGATATGGACGGTGGAGTTGGTTCTGCATTTCTGCGGATCCTGGAGGATCTCCGTACCCCATCCTGGGAGTTGGCCGTTGCAATGTCACCTCCACCTCCCGCCGGCCTGGTAAGGGAGATGGGGACGTTGGGGTTCATGCAGGGAAACCCTTCCCCGAAGGCTGCCACAAACCTGGGGGGGGGGGGGGGGAGGGCTGGTGAAAATCCTGCTGCTCTCTGGTTCTCTGGTTCTCCTGGAGCTGACGATCACACAACCACACCCTGAACAGGAAGTAGTGCAACAGCTGGAGACACCCTATTTGGAAAGCACTGCTGTAGGGTAATTTGGTGGTGGATGCAAATCCCTAATTTAGGCCTCAAATGCACATGGTGCTCTTTCACTTTGGAGCCCTCTCATATTTCAAGGCAACAGTTTTTGGTTACAAATTTTTTTTCTCTTCTTTTACCCCTTAAGAAAAGGTAAATTTTGGGTCTACACCAGCATGTTAGTGTAAACAGAGTGTACCATATACATTTGAGGCCTAAATTGGTGATTTGCACAGGGGTGGCTGGTAGTTACAGCAGTTCTGACATAAACATAAAAAACACCCATATGTGACCCCCATTTAGAAAACTACACCCCTCACGTAAAGTAACAAGGGGTATAGTGAGCCTTAACATCCCACAGGTGTTTGACAAATTTTTGTTAAAGTTGGAGGTGAAAATAAAAAAATGTATATTTTTTTCCCTAAAATGCTATTGTTACCCCAATTTTATCATTTTCACAAGGGGTAATAGGAAAAAAAGCCCAGCAAAATTTGTAACCCCATCTCTTCTGAGTCAGAAAATACCCCACATGTGGATGTAAAGTGCTCTGCGGGTGAACTACAGGGCTCAGAAGAGAAGGAGCACCATTGGGCTTTTGGAGAGAGAATCTGGCTGAAATTGAAGGCCATGTGCGTTTAGGCCTCCATGGTGCCAGAACAGTGAACCCCCCCCCCCCCCACACACACACACACACACACATGTGACCCCATTTTGGAAACTACACCCCTAATAAGAAGTGCAGTGAGCATTTACATCTCACAGGTGTCTGATAGATTTTTTTGAGCAGTGGTCTGCCAAAAGAAAAATGAAAATTTTTCATTTGCACAGCCCACTGTTCCAAAGATCTGTCAAATGCCAGTGGGGTTTAACCCCTTAAGGAACCAGCCCATTTTCACCTTAAGGACCCAGCCATTTTTGCACATCTGACCATTGTCATTTTAAGCATTAATAACTCTGGGATACTTTTACTTTTCATTCTGATTCTGACATTGTTTTTTCGTGACATATTCTACTTCATGTTAGTGGTAAATTTTTGTCGAGGCTTGCATCATTTCTTGGTGAAAAATTCCAAAATTTGATGAAAAAATTGAAAATTTAGCATTTTTCTAACTTTGAAGCTCTCTGCTTGTAACAAAAACAGACATTCCAAATAAATAATATATTGATTCACAGATACAATATGTCTACTTTATATTTTCATCATAAAGTTGACAGGTTTTAACTTTTAGAAGATATCAGAGGGCTTCAAAGTTCAGCAGCACTTTTCCAATTTTTCACAACATTTTCTAAATTGGAATTTTTCAGGGACCAGTTCAGTTTTGAAGTGGATTTGAAGGGCCTTCATATTAGAAATACCCCACAAATGACCACATTATAAAAACTGCACCCCTCAAAGTATCCAAAATGACATTTGGGTAAGTGTGTTAACCCTTTAGGTGTTTCACAGGAATAGCAGCAAAGTGAAGGAGGAAATTCAAAATCTCCATTTTTTACACTCGCATGTTCTTGTAGACCCAGTTTTTGAATTTTTACAAGGGGTAATAGGAGAAAAAGCCCCCCAAAATTTGTAACCCAATTTCTCTAGAGTAAGGAAATACCTCATATGTGTATGTAAAGTGTTCGGCTGGTGCAGTAGAGGGCTCAGAAGGGAAGGAGCAACAATGGGATTTTGGAGAGTGAATTTTTGCTGAAATGGTTTTTGGGGGGCATGTCACATTTTGGAAGCCCCTATGGTGCCAGAAGAGCAGAAAACCCCCACATGGCATACCATTTTGGAAACTACACCCCTCAAGCCACGTACCAAGGGGTCCAGTGAGCCTTAACACCCCACAGGTCTTTTACGACTTTTCGTTAAATTTGGATGTGTAAATGAAAAAAAAAAAAAAAAAAGTTTCACTTCCAGGCAGTGGAAGAGAGGTGGTTGTGGTTGTGATAAATATAAAGCAAATACACTATGTTGAGCTAGCGATTGTTTGTCTGTATACAAGAGTGGGAAGCATACAAGTGAGTGAGTATAAAAGTGAGGGGACTTAAAATTAAGGGACTTTAAATTCAGGAAGTTTAAATTGAAATATTTGATTTTTTTTTCTTTTCTGTTAATTTTTGCAATCCCCAAATCTAGTATGACCTCCATGTTGGAAAAGGCAGTCCAGTGTGCATCTTGCGCAATGTATGCAATCCTTGAACAACAGTTTGAGGGTGCATATTGTTGTGCGAGATGTGTGCGAGTTGCTCATTTAGAAGCCCAGATCCTGGATCTAGAGGAGCAACTGGCAACACTGAGATGCATTGACAACCCGCAGAGTAGTCTCCTGCTCACTGAGCAGGTACTCTCTGGGGTCGAGGTGGGGATGGATAGTGGGACGGAGGGGCAGGATAGTCAGGCAGTTAGCTGGGTTACAGTTAGAAAACGGGGTAGAGGGAAAAGTGTCAGGGAGGCTAGTCCTGAACTGGCACACCCCAACAAGTTTGCCCAGTTGGCAGATGAGGGGGATGTCATTTCAGAGCTAGCGGTACTGCAGCAGGACTCTGCCTCTGACCGCCAGGGGGGTGTCTGCTCCAGTAAGGAGGGAGGGAGGAGAGCAGGGCAGGCCAGACAGGTACTAGTAGTGGGGGACTCAATTATTAGGGGGACAGACAGGGTGATCTGTCACAAAGACCGGGATAGCCGAACAGTGTGTTGTCTTCCTGGCGCTCGAGTTCGGCACATCGCGGATCGGGTTGACAGGTTGCTGGGTGGGGCTGGAGAAGACCCAGCAGTCATGGTACATATTGGCACCAATGACAAAGTAAGAGGTAGATGGAGTGTCCTTAAAAATGATTTCAGGGACTTAGGCTGCAAGCTTAAGGCAAGGACCTCCAAGGTAGTATTTTCTGAAATATTACCTGTACCACGAGCCGTACCAGAGAGGCTGCGGGAGATAAGGGAGGTAAACAAGTGGCTCAGAAGCTGGTGTAGGAAGGAGGGGTTTGGGTTCATGGAGAACTGGGCAGACTTCGACTTTAAAGGAAACAGATTTCTGACTATAGCTAAAGACCATTATCTGTCCCAAATGGTGCAGGGCCTGACCAGAGGGGGCGCCCTACTAGACTTAATATTTACCAACGTACTGAAACTGGCAGAGTAATTAATGTGCAAGTAGATGGACACCGAGGAAATAGTGATCATAATGTAATACATTATAACTTGTTCTTCAATAAGGGAATCTCTCGAGGGGCCACAAAAACAATGAACTTTCGAAAAGCAAAGTTCGATCAACTCAGAGAAGCCCATAACAATATAAAATGGGATAATGTCCTCAAAAATAACAATACTGACACTAAATGGGAGACTTTTAAAAATATCTTAAATTTTCACTGTAAGATGTATATACTTTATAGGAATAAAAGGGTCAGAAATAAAAGAAAACCAATATGGATGAATAAAAATGTTAAGGGGGCAATAAATGACTAAAATAAAGCATTTCAGTTACTAAAACAGGACAGCAGTGAAGAAGCATTAAAAAGCTATAGAGAAAAATGTGAAATATGTAAAAAACAGATAAAAGCCGCAAAAATAGAGACAGAAAGACTCATTGCCAAAGAGAGTATGACTAACACCAAAATGTTCTTTAATTATATAAATAGCAAAAAGGTCAAAAATGAAAGTGTTGGCCCTTTAAAAAATGATGAGGAAGAAATTATAAACGGGGATCAGGAAAAAGCAAATATACTAAAATTCTTCTCCACTGTATTCACTGAGGAAAATGAAATGCCAGGTGAAATACAGTGTGATAAGGTAAGCTCCCCAGTACAGGTCACCTGTCTAACCCAGGAAGAAGTACAGTGCCACCTACAAAAAATCTAAATAGACAAATCACCAGGTCCAGATGGCATTCACCCCCATGTTCTAAAGGAATTAAGTAATGTAATAGACAGACGCGGAGGTGTTGAGGGGCATGTGTGGAACTCCGCTACTCCTTGCTGGGATTTGAATAGACTGGCCCAGACCCTTTCTTGTGGATGGAGAGTGGAGCTGAGTAAAACGATCAGACTTTACATGTGATGAATATCTAACAGTGCAGAAGCCGGTGAAACCATTGATTAATACCCCGGCAATATTCTGAACAGAAGCAGCCTCTTGCACTGGCCCCATGTGGAATGGACAATATTGGATGCCTGACTCTCTGCCTGGTCACTCCTCCTAGCGATTTGGAGAAACCGGGACTCATGGACTAAATTGAACAACTTGGTCTTAGCAGAATTCCTCTCTCATGAAATTGGACCCCTCCCTGGACCCAATAAGATCAGTGACTCTGGGGGGTGATTGCACTGTCTACCAGGGGGAGCGTGAATACGCTAATGATTCCGTAGTTGCATATTAGTATGCTATATTTGGTGGTGGATATTTCTGGATCAGGGTGTGATACCCTAGGTTTTAAGCGCTCCCCAGAGCCATATGGGACTGTGAATTCTTACTTTTGTATGCTGTAAATAACGGGATTTAAATTCTCGAGTGGGAGGGGCCTATGGTGTATAAAGTTGCTAAGTTGGTCCGTGATATCCCCGTAGTGATACATACACCCCACAAATATAAAGTGAAGAGAAATAGTGGGTGAAATGGCCCCTAAGGTGAACCCCAGAAGATCAGGGGGTAGCTCGCCACAAAAAGATAAGGGGGCTATGGGTAAATTGGATAAAATATGGAAGTCTCCAGCTGTGGGTATAAAAACTAGAACCCAGAAGGATCTCTCCCCTAGTAAAACAGGCTCTAGGTACTCGGTCTTGGCGGTGGAAGAAACTGAGGAAGGGCAGTCTGTGCCCCCTGTGGGAACACAGATGTTGGAGGAGATCTTGGGAGGGGTGAAAAAATCTAATTGTGCAATTGAGGAGATAAATAAACAATTAGGTGTGGTATCTACCGAGGTATCTCTGATAAGACACGATATGACTAAAATGAGAGATAGGATTTCCAGACTGGAGGAAGAAGCCCCTAAAACAGAAAATAGGATTACGGTTTTGGAGGAGGAGGTTAATGACTTGAAAAAGGAGAGGACATCTGTTAAAGATAAGCTCACTGACCTTGAGGATAGATCCAGACGTTGTAATATAAGGATGGTGGGGTTTCCTGATGGGATGGTGGGGTTTCCTGAGGGGGTGGAGGGGGGGGGGGGACTCTGCCATACAGTTTCTTAGTAGGTGGTTGAAGGAGGGGATAGGGGAAGGGCATCTTACTCCAATGTTTGGGATTGAACGAGCTCATCAGTGCCAAGGCGTATTCCCCCTCCGGGGGGTCCCCCTAGGACAATCCTAATTAAGTTATATACCTCCCAGGACAGGGATACTATCCTTAGGAAGGCAAGAGAGATGAGGGACCTACAGTATAATGGACAGAATATTTTTCTATATCCGGATTTCTCTTGGGAGACCCAGAGGAAAAGGGCATCCTTTCGGGAGATAAAAAGGCGGCTAAAGAACGCAGGGGTGCCCTTCTCTCTGCTGTTTCCAACGAGACTCCGGGTTGAGCATAAGGGAAAGGTAACAATATTTGGAACCCCACAAGAAGTCTCAGATTGGATGGATAAATAAGGCATCTAATATAAGGCACTACTGTGGCATTAGGGGTTGGAAGTATTAGTTGAGTAATAATGTTACGTCTCGGGGGGGAGGGGGGAGGGGTTGGGGGGTTCTCTGGGGTGTCACTAGGATAGGAGTGCATAGTAGAAGTACGGTGCATTATGGGGAGAGGGGGGGTGCGGGGGGGGGAAGGATAAGGGAAAGGAGGGAGGGATGGCACGGGATGATCAAAAGAGTGTTTGTTTTTTTTTTTTTCTCTCTCTCTTCTTCTTCTCTCTTTTCTTTTTTCTCTTAGGCAAATATATCTATGCTTAAATTATTAGCCTGGAACATACGAGGTATGTCGGATAGAATTAAAAAGTGTGCAGTCTTCGATTATATTCGGAGGTGCCTTCCTGCGATCATATGTTTAGTTGAGACCCATAGGTCAAGAGATGAGCAGATACTTCCAAGGAAGTGGGCCAAAGAAGAATACCACTCCAGACTCTCTTCCTACTCCATGGGAGTATCAGTATATGTTCACAGGAGGGTACCATTCGAGACTAAGAATGCAAAGGTAGATAAGTATGGTCGATATGTATTTCTTTATGGAATATGGGAAGATAGGGCAGTCATCTTGGCTTTTGTTTATATTCCTCCATCTTTTAGAGTGGATGTTCTGAGGGACCTCGTGAGCTATAGCGAAAGTAAGACACATTCGGCATTATGGATAGTTGGAGATTTGAACAATGTAATAGACCCTAGTATGGACAGATACAAATTAGGTAGGAATGTAGGGGGGAACGAAACAGCATTGGCGAGATACTGTGGAGAGATGAATTGGGTTGATGGGTGGCGGAAACTAAACCCAGGAGTAAGACAGTACTCATGTTTTAGTACCTCATATAACACCGCTTCCCGAATTGACTTATGCCTGTGTGATAAGAATGCAATGACCTGGACCAGCAGGGTGCAGTATAAAGCTAAAACCCTATCGGACCATTGCCCAGTGGTGGTGGAAATTGGAGGTAAGGTAATGGGTGGGAAAAGGTTGGGCTTTCGGCTCAACCCCCACTGGATTGAATTAGTGGGCGACCAGGACTGGTTTAGACAGGAAATAGAGGCATTCTGGGAGATTAATCATAAGTCCGCAAACCCTCAGGTGGTATGGGATACTATGAAGGCATACTTGAGGGGTCTATATATAGGGCGAATCAATAAAAAAAAAAAAGGAATTCTCACAGGAAGAATCAGTACTGAATAGTAAAGTGGCAACATTAGAAGCAGGGATAGAAGAGGATAGTGGGGGGAACAGCTGTTAGAACTGAAGGCAGCTCAAGAGGAATATAAAGAATATCTACTTAAAAAGGCACAAAATAAACTATTCTTCAGTGGGCAATTTAATTTCTTTGAGAAAGGGAAACCAAATAAGACACTGTCAAGATTACTTAAAAATCAAGGCGACGAACGTGGTATTATGGCTCTGAGGAGGGAGGATGACAGCATAACCACAGATAGAGAAGAAATAGCCCAAATGGTTGGCTCTTTTTTCTCCAATCTCTATATGGGCAGCTATATTAATAGGGCGGAGGTAGCGGAATTCTTGAGGGGAATTAATATTCCGAGTTTGACAGAGGATGTCAGGGACTCCCTGGATGATCCAATCTCCCTCCAGGAATTGGAGGAGGCATTGGCATCAATCCAAGGGAATACATCCCCTGGGTCTGACGGCATTCCTTTCTAGATATATAGAATATACTCAATCCTGCTGCTTCCAAAACTGCTGGGTATCATTAATGAATCCTGGAGGGGGGGGGGGGTTCTCCCTAAATCTATGTGTGAGGCTAATATTAGACTCATTAGGAAAAAAGATAAGGATCCCTTGGATTTGGGCTCATATCTCCTTGCTTAATACAGATATAAAGATAATAGCGAAAGCACTGGCAAGGAGATTGGATAAAGTAGTGAAGGTAGTGGTGGGCGGTGACCAGGGAGGGTTTAGGTCAGGAAGAACGGTTCATGACAATATCCACCAGGTGTATGAAGCAATCCAGAGTGGATCCCGTGGCCCCCGCTCCATTCTGTCATTGGATGCTACTAAAGCTTTTGACAGGGTGGAGTGGGAATACCTCTGGGAAGTTTTGAAAAGGGTTAGGGTGGGCCCGAGGTTTTTGAGTTATATTCAGCTACTATACACTAACCCCGAGGCGAGTGTGGTGGTAGATGGAACCCCCTCCTACCCATTCAAACTAAGTAGAGGAACAAGGCAGGGCTGCCCCCTCTCACCCTTTTTATTTTTAATTTATATTGAACCCTTAGCGGCTTGGATAAGAGATAATGATGTTTATGAGGGATTTGGAGTAAATGGAGAGAAGAGTAAGATCTTGTTATTTGTAGATGATATCCTCCTTTTTGTAACTAACCCACAAGAAAAAATACATCGTATCATTAAGATGTTCGAGGCATTTGCCCCTCTATCTGGGTTGGACATAAATTGGAGTAAATCTACTATGCTCCCCCTGGATGAAGATATGGGGGAGACGGTGGGAAGACTATCCGTGTTAAAAAAAAATGAATGTCTCCATTATCTGGGAGTAAAAATAGCAGCCACGAATGATAGGTTTGTGATTAACAATATACTGCCCCTTTTGAATAGTTTAGCGAAGAGAGTAGAAGTATGGATTAAAATGCCCTTCTCTATGTCAGAAAGGATGGCGATAATAAAAATGGTGGTCCTCCCACAGATCCTTTTTTTTCTTGCTACCTCGCCAGTGTGGATCGGCAAATGCTGGTTCCGGAAGATAGAAGTGATACTGGGTAGATTGTTATGGGGAAGAAAAAGGGTTCGTCTGAAGTACAGATGTTTTATGGCCCCTGGAGATAGGGGGGGATTGGATATGCCCAATTTCTTTGTTTATTACATGGCCGCGCAGTTGGTACGAATCGTGAATTGGAGAAATTTTAGATATCTGGAGAAGATTGTAGTAGATAAGGAGAAAGTGAACATATATGAGGTGTTGGAATGAGATGATTATGAGGAGAGTGGGTCAAATAACACGATGTTATTGTATAAATATAGGAAAGTATGGGAAAGATTAAAGGGAGAATTACATGTAGGAAATAGTTTTGGGTTCACACCCCTATGGGGTAACAATAAATTTAAAGAATTGGTGAAGTGTGAGTCAACTTTTTGGGATAGTAAGGGTATAAAACGACTGGAACAATTATTTGATAAAGGACAACTCTTTTCATTTGAGCACATAAAAAGGGGGTATGATATTAGTGATAACGATTGGCTGTACTATTGGCAAGTTAGTCATGCAGTCCATAACACGATAGATAAGGAGATATATGTAGCACAGAAACACAATTTCATAGAAGCACTAACTCAAATAGAGCACTTTAAAAAAAAAAAGGAATATCAATTTTGTATAAGAAATTAAATAAGATTATTGGAGTAAGGGGGATCGACAGAATTAAAGACAAATGGTCCGGAATAGTGGGTACTGTGTCTGAGGAAGATTGGGACATTATGGCCCAAAATATAAGCAAGGTTTCTCGTAATATGGAACATAAAATTACACAATTTAAGATATTACACAAGACCCACTATTCCGCGCTTCATTTACATAGGATAGGGGTGAGAATCACTTCACAGTGTGTTAAATGTGGTTTGGAAGAGGCGGACTATTTACATAGTTTTTGGTCGTGTGAGAAGATATCTGTTTTCTGGGAATCTGTAATAAAAGAGGTAGAAAGTAAAATCCCTGTGAAGGTACCTCGTACGATAGAGTTTATACTGCTGGGAGCTATTGGTAAGATGGGCAAAATTGATTAGACATACTCTTGGATGTAAACAAGTATGGATTTGGCTTCTATGGCTTTTGCTTTTCTTCCGATTGGTGATGTTGTTTTATCGGATTTGTACAATGTATTTTTGTAATTGTTTAATATTAAAATAAAAAAAATATAAAAAAAAAGTAATGTAATAGACAGACCCCAATTTTTAATATTCAGGGACTCTATAGTGACAGGGACTGTTCCCCAGGACTGGCGCATGGCAAATGTGGTGCCAATATTTAAGAAGGGGTCAAAAGGTGACCCCGGGAATTATAGACCTGTTAGTTTAACCTCGGTAAATTGTTTGAGGGTTTCCTAAGAGATGCTATTTTGGAATATCTTGATAAAAATAAATGTATGACCCTGTATCAGCATGGATTTATGAGGGATTGATCCTGTCAAACTAACCTGATCAGCTTTTATGAGGAGGTGAGCACAAGACTGGACCAGGGGCAATCGCTGGATGTCGTATATCTGGATTTTTCCAAAGCATTTGATACGGTTCCACATAAAAGGTTGGTGCATAAAATGAGAAGGTTTGGGCTGGGTGAGAATGTGCGCAAGTGGGTAAGTAACTGGCTCAATGATAGGAAACAGAGGGTGTTTATTAATGGTACTTATTCTGATTGGGTGACTGTTACTAGTGGGGTACCACAGGGGTCCGTCTTGGGTCCTGTCCTATTTAATATATTCATGAATGACCTTGCAGAGGGGTTGAATAGTAAAGTAGCAATCTTTGCAGATGACACCAAACTCTGTAAAGTGGTAAACACTATAGAGGACAGTGCACTGTTACAAATGGATCTGGATAGGTTGGAGGTTTGGGCTGGGAAGTGGCAGATGAGGTTCAACACTGATAAATGTAAGGTAATGCAAAAATCCGAGCTGGGATTATGTATTAAATGGAAGAACACTTAGGACGACTGACATGGAAAAGGACTTAGGAGCCTTAGGTAACAGTAAACTTAGCTGTAGTGACCAGTGTCGGGCAGCTGCTGCCAAGGCTAATAAAATCATGGGGTACATCAATAGGGGCATAGATGCCGACGACAAGGAAATAATGCTACCGCTGTACAAATCACTAGTCAGTCCTCACATAGAGTACTGTGTACAGTACTGAGCACCAGTGTACAAGAAAGATATAGTGGAGCTGGAGAGGGTTCAAATCCCACTAAGGACAACAATAAATAAAGACATTATTATTATTATTATTATTATTATTATTATTATTATAATAACGTCAGCAGAGAGCACTGTGCTCGTGATGTCATCAGAGAGCATTCCAAAAAGAAAATAATTTCCTCTGTAGTATTCAGCAGCTAATAAGTACAGGAAAGATTACGATTTTTTAATAGAAGTAATTTACAAATCTGTTTAACTTTCCGGAGCCAGTTGATTTAAAAGAAAAAAAAGGTTTTCACCGGAGTACCCCTTTAACCCCTTCATGACCCAGCCCATTTTCACCTTCAGGTCCTGGGCATTTTTTGAAAATCTGACCACTGTCACTTTAAACATTAATAACTCTGGAATGCTTTTACTTATCATTCTGATTCCGAGAACTGCTGTAACAATCAGCCACCCCTGTGCAAATCGCCTCAAATGTACATGGTGCACTCTCCCTTCTGAGCCTTGTTGTGCGCCCCCAGAGCACTTTGCGCCCACATATGGGGTATCTCCATACTCGGGAGAAATTGCATTACAAATTTAGAGGATCTTTTTTCCCCTTTTACCTCTTGTGAAAATGAAAAGTATAGGGCAACACCAGCATGTCAGAGTAAAAAAATTATTTTTTTACACTAACATGCTGGTGTAGACCCCAACTTCACCTTTTCATAAGGGGTTAAAGAAGAAAAAGCCCCCCAAAATTTGTAAGGCAATTTCTCCCGAGTACGGCAATACCCCATATGTGTCCCAAAACTGTTGCCCTGAAATACAACAGGGCTCCAAAGTGAGAGAGCGCCATGCGCATTTGAGGCCTGAATTAGGGATTTGCATAGGGGTGGACATAGGGGTATTCTATGCCAATGATTCCCAAACAGGGTGCCTCCAGCTGTTGCAAAACTCCCAGCATGCCTGGACAGTCAATGGCTGTCCGGCAATACTGGGAGTTATTATTTTGCAACAGCTGGAGGCTCCGTTTTGGAAACAGTAGCGTACCAGACGTTTTTCATTTTTTTGGGGGAGGGGGGCTGTGTAGGGATAATGTGTATATGTAGTGTTTTTTACTTTTTATTTTAGGTTAGTGTTAGTGTAGTGTAGTGTTTTTAGGGTACAGTCACATGGGCAGAGGTTCACAGCAAGTTTGCCGCTGGGAGTTTGAGCTGCAGCGCAAATTTTGCGCCATCTCAAACTTGCAGCACTCACTGTAAACCTCCGCCCATGTGAGTGTACCCTGTACATTCACATTGGGGGGAGGGGGCAAACATCCAGCTGTTGCAAACTCCGAGCATGCCCTTTGGCTGTCCGTGCATGCTGGGAGTTGTAGTTTTGCAACAGCTGGAGGCACACTGGTTTGGAAACACTAAGTTAAGTAATAAACTTTCAAGTGTTTTGCAACCAAACTTAGCGTTTCCAAACCAGTGTGCCTCCAGCTGTTGAAAAACTACAACTCCCAGCATGCATGGTCTGTCAGTGCATGCTGGGAGTTATAGTTTTGCAACAATTGAAACAGCTGGAGGCACTGAGGTAGCAAACGGACAATGTTTCCCAACTAGTGTGCCTCCAGTTGTTGCAAAACTACAACTCCCAGCATGCCCAGACTGCCCAAGCATGCTGGAAGTTGTAGTTCGGCAATATCTGAAGGATCAGATGTTGCCGAACTACAACTTCCAGCATGCTTGGGCAGTCTGGGCATGCTGGGAGTTGTAGTTTTGCAATATCTGGAGGTCCACAGTTTGGAGACCACTGTATAATGGTCTCCAATCTATGCTCTTCCAGATGTTAGAGAACTACAACTCCCAGCATGCCTGAACAGACTGAGCATGCTGGGAGTTGTAGTTTTGCAACATCTGGAACAGCACAGATTGGAGACCATTATACAGTGGTCTCCAAACTGTGGACCTCCAGATGTTACAAAACTACAACTCCCAGCATGCCCAGAAAGCCAAAGGCTGTCTGGGCATGCTGGGAGTTGCCGTTTTGAAACTCCCAGAGGCAGCAGTGAGATCGCTTTACGGCGATCTCACTGCTGCCAATGAAGATGCCGCACTGCTGCCGGAAACTCACCTCCGGGACGCAGCGCCGCCGGGACCGCCTGGAGGACGTCGCTCGCAACGGGACCACTCGGGACACCGCATGGTCGGGTAAGTGATGCCGGGGGATGGGTAAGGGACACTTAGCAGAGCGGTGTGTGTCCCGATCCCCGTGATCGGGACTTACACACCGCGCTGCTAAATATTCTGATAGCGAAACGCTGCTATTAGCTAGTCAGAGTTGACCAGCTGATAGCAGCGATCGCTGGGGGGGGGGGTGGGGGATGAAACCCCCCGTGGTCGCATGGTAAGATGGCTGGCTATCAGTGATAGCCACCATCTTACCGGGCGCTGCGGGATGCCGCGAGTAGCGGCAAAAATGTTCATGACGTACCTGTATGTCATGGGTCGGGAACACCTTGCCACCCATGACGTACAGGTATGTCATAGGTCGGGAAGGGGTTAATGGTATAGAGAACTGTGTCTAGTGCATTAACTCTGATTTTTTGCCCATTGAAACCAGTAGGCCCATTGTGGTCTATGGGGAAAGCTGCTGAGTTGCCCATAGCAACCAATCAGATCGCTTCTTTCATTTTTGAAAAAGTCTCTGAAAAATGAAGGAAGTAATCTGATTGGTTGCTATGGGCAACTCAGAAACTTTTCCAGGAAAATATGCTGAGTTGCCCATAGCAACCAATCAGATCGCTTCTTTCATTTTGCAAAGGCATTGTGAAAAATGAAAGAAGCAATCTGGTTGCTATGGGCAACTGCACAACTCTTCCTCTACACTGGTCTTGATGAATCTCCCCCATAGAGGGAGATTTATCAAAACCTGCCCAGAGGAAAAGTTTCTGAGTTGCCCATAGCAACCAATCAGATCGCTTCTTTCATTTTTGAAAAAGCCTCTGAAAAATGAAGGATATTTTTGAGATTTTGGAAGCTGGGATACTCACTACACCCATGCATATCTAGATAATTAAGTATGGGGGGAACTTAAATTTATTTTTTAAATCACATGGAGTTTTGACTTTACTTCATTATGGTCGAATAAAGCACTTAAAGAGTTCCTTAAAATTAAAGATTCACTCTTTTGGATGAAAAGGGGCTTATTTATGTAAATCAATTATACGCTTTAGGTCAAATAAAGTCGTTTGAAGAGATAGCCCATAAGTGTGTGGGGGGAAGACAATCACAAACATTGTTTTTTTACAAATAAGTAACACAGATCATAAAGCAATAAAAGGAGAGATTGGAGATTTCAGGGATTCTATATATAAGAAAAGTTTAATTAGACTATTTCCTTATGCAAAGTTGCTGTCTGGGCATGCTGGGAGTTGTGGTTCTGCAGCGGTTGGGGGTTCACAGCTTGAAGACCACTGCTATAGAGGGTGCAAATGTATCTGAGCCCTGGAACTCAAATAATGTGAAATATGAGATGATCAAAATGGAGCCCCTGCACTAATTACTTGGGTTCTGAGGTCTGTAAGGTCCATAGTAAAAACATCAGGTTCTGTCTATAGCAGATACTAAATCATGGCAGCTCAAAGAAACAAGCAGTCATTCTGACATGTCACATGTGATGTCATAGACAGCTGGAGGCCTGACATCCCACTGACAGCCGCCCGAGCCTTCAGTCTGTTCCTGTGCGATTAGTGAGAATAGTGAGATTAGCGTCTTCTTTTTCTACTTGTCTGAAATGGAGCTAAAAGGACTGGGGTTCGTCCCCCTCCTGTTGGCGTTTTGGTGTGCGGCCTGGCTTGCCACCAGCTACATCATGACGGTCGTCCTCGGCCATGCAGCCTCGCCACTGATGAGCATCAGGTAAGATAAACAAGCAAATGATTCTTATTTCATGGGTTGGGAGTGAGGAAATATCCATAATAACATTGGTTTCTTTTCCTTCACAGTGACGTGGGAAATGTCTTTCCCGAAAGCATATTATTCAGAATTGGATTCATAGGGACGTCCATTGGCACTTTGGTACTAACCTTTCTTATTTATAAGTATATGGTTATGCATACTGAAGAGTTCAGGGGTCATCAGGTCCTGATCCAGAGGATCCTGCTGGCCATTGTGTGGGCCTCCTGTTTTTCCACAGCTGTTATGCATGTATTGTCCCCCGAAGAATATCCCAGGATACACTTTGTCAGCACGATAATTTCCATTACATGTGAAGCCTTATACTACCTTGGGCAGTCCATCCAGATGTATAAATTACCAGGAGCAAAAAAAGTCATCCACCATAGTAGATGCACCTGCTGTGGCCTGACTTTTGTCTGTGTAGTTTTCTATTTTGGATATGAAACATTAAAGGAATTATTCCATAATGATGAAGACTGGGACGAGATCCGTGAAATCCCCATCATAATCATCGAGTGGGTGATGCTTCTACTGATCCTGATAAACATCGTGACCTATTATTCCACCATGCAGAGGTTATTGTTGACCGTCTCCAGAAACAGCTGCACACTCTCTCTTAGAGTAAAAATTGATGACTTCGGGGTGTAGACCACCACGGGGGCCATCAAGTGGACTTCTGGGAGAGATACTGCACAGGACACGGAAAACATCTAAAGAAGAATAACTGGGGGACTACATATGGTGCCAGTAATCATGACACAATAATATGAGCTGGTGATATTACCTATACAAAAAAAAATAAAAAAAATAATAAAAAAATATTGGTGTGTGAAGTGTAATACCTAGTTAGAAAAACAGAATCAAATTCATCATTATAACCCCCCTCTGCATTACCCTGTTTATTATTTTTCAAGCAAGCACTTTGTTCTAATTCGTCCACTCTCTGGCGTGCTCCTTGTATAAGGGGTTTGGGATACCCTTTTTGTTTAAAACGATCCTCCAGGTTCTCTAGTTGTTGTAGGTATTTTTGTGTGGAAGAACAATTCCTTCGGATTCTTTTCATTTGACCTAATGGAATGTTCTTCCATTATTTAAGATGGCAACTGTTAAAGTCGAGGTATCTGTTTGCATCCACCTCCTTAAAATAGTTGGCAGTATGCGAACAGCCATCCTGAATATAGATATTTAAATCCAGGAACTCACATTTTTTGGGGGGACTGATGCAGCGCTGCCTTTGGATATCTCTGGCTCTGCCATAGCGCTTTTTTTGAGGGGGCGTGTCGGCTGCCCCTTCGTCTGGTGGTCAACACTAGTGTTGCTCGCAAATATTCGCAATGCGCGAATTCGCGAATATTCGCCAATATAGCACTATATATTCGAAATTACGAATATTGTTTTTTTTTTTTTCACAATACACATCACAGTGATCATCCCTCTCTGCTTCCAGCTTGTGTGGTGTAAAGAAGGCTCTAATACTACTGTGTGAGACTGGCGTATGAATTTTCGCATATGGGAAAATTTGCTTATGCACATTTTCATTTATGCAAATTTTCGCATATGCAAAAATATTACGCGAATATTACGAATATGCGAATTTAGCGAATATATGACGAATATTTGTCCATATATACGCGAAATATCGCGAATTCGAATATGGCCTATGCTGCTCAACACTAGTCAACACGCGCTATCTGGCCAGCGAGCCAGGGCCCCGTACAGGAGATCACGGGGCCCCCCAGCAGTCGGACACCCCACAATCTGAAATGTATCCCCTATCCTTGGGATAGGGGATGTTTTTCAACACTGCACTACTCCTTTAATGGCCTCCAAAATGAAGTTCCTCTGATGTATGGGCATCAAGGGATCTTCCACTAAAAAAGATCACACAGCTTCCACTCCTCTGTCATGTGGGATGTTACTATATAATGAAGCAATATCTAGCGTTGCCCACATATAGTCCTCTTCCCGTATGATATCTTTCAATAGGGTTAATAAACGCCCATTTATCTCTGAGGTATGCTGGTAAAGACACCGCACATTTCTGTAACTGATGGTCTATATATTCAGATAAACATCTGGCAACTATCGGACGACCAGGTGTTTTTTTTTTCGGTCTTTATGTACATTAGGTAGAAAATAAAAATAAGGTACATTTGGTTTGGGGTTAAATATATATCATGTTTTTCCCTCTTAAAGGGGTACTACGCACCAAGACATCTTATCCCCTCTCCAAAGGACCCCCGTGATCTCGGTTGCGGCACCCTGTTGTCATCACTGCACAGAGAATACAGGGGCCAGCACATCGGCATAGCCATTGACTGTCCTGGCATGCTGGGAGTTTTGCTACAGCTGGAACTCTTTTTATTAGAAAAATATAAAACTTTTACAAAACACAAATACAATGCTTAATCAGCTGAAACATAAGGATGAAAAAGTAACAAATATAAACTCTTTGTTACAGAATAAAAGGACCTACCTAACCAACCAGCCCAGCTTAACTCAACTACCAAATAATGCCTGATACTACTAATTCTTACCTATTATCCTTCCAAACACACACACATACACACACACATTAATTACCAACAAAACATAAATATAGCTTTCCTTAATTAAGTTTTAACTGAAAACATCCGAATAGGAAACTTATCCCCACATACCATACACAAAATGCATTAAACAAAAATAAATAGGGCTAACTGCCATAAAAATAATAAGGAAATAAATAAAATAATTCCATCTTGGAAATACCATTAATTTTACACACAGACAACAACCAATACTCACAATACATATTAGATCATAACAACGAAAAAAATAAAATAAAGTAAAAAAAAATAAAAAAATTTATAATAAAAAGAGGGCTTATTGCCATAACTAAAAATAATTCCAACTTGGAAATTTCATTTATTTATTTATTTTTTCCCCTTTCTCCTTTCCCTTCTCTTTAAACTATAGTAACACACACATGCATGGATACATTACCATAAGGGGGAAAAAATAAACACAATAATATCAACTAAAAGCTGGTCCGACTTCCTTTACCCAACAATGAGGTATAACACTATACAAAAATACATAAAACTATTTATACTTATGAAATACATGTAAACAAGAATAAAACCTAAAGAAAAATAACCTACACTATGAACTCTCCCATCACCCACACCACTCCCACTGGACATGGTCAGAGTTCGTGTATCACAGTGTTTTTTTTATTTATTATTATTTTTTTTTTACTGAAACAGTCATTGTCCATAAACTGACCCAAGTCAGACCCAAAGCATCACCCCCTCCCCCCAACAACCCCCACCCAACTTAAAATTAATCCCCCCCCCCACTATTATTAACTAACTCAACAATGTACTAATTCACTACAACCACAGAAATAATATGAAAAACAAAGTAATACAGTACTTCAAACCCCCACCAGGCCCAAGATTGGTTGCCTGCAAGCCCTTTACATTCAAATTACAGAAAACAAAACAAAAAGCTAGAGTGACATGCATAGCCCACCACCAGGAAGAAGGATGGCAATCCTGATAAAACTAAGTTTCAAAATGCTTACCCTATGAACCTTACTTCTAACCCTATCGCTATCCCTTCATAAAACTGACCCTATACTCACCCTAACATCTATATACTGTCCCTAACCAAAATTAAGGTACATCAAAAGAAAACCCTCTCCACAGGAGAGAAGCCCTACTGGTACCAAGACTGCCATACTCCAAAGACCTGATCTTCCCGAGGTCACCAGTGATGTTCCTACATACCTCCACCTCGGAGAGGACTTTCTGTTGGGTCGATACTAAGCACCGTGCATTCCACGTGTAGTACCTAACCACTAAGCTAACTAAGAATAAAGTGCCCCGATCACGGCCACCCAGGTTCCTGAATGCCCCATAAGCCCACTCCGGATAGGAAAGGCCGGCAAGTTGACTCCAGCCGATGGAAGCACCCACCCTGTTGTAAACCCCTATATTAAAGGGACAATGAAGCAGGAAGTGGTCCATGCTTTCCAGCGTGTCCCCGTACTCTTCTCGGGGACATCCCCGGTCATCAGAGTTCCTGTACTTCAGGTTGTCCCTCACATATAGCTTCCCCTGAAAGCAGCGCCAGGCCAAGTCCCAAAACTTCTGGGGGATCCTTTTCATATTTAAAAGATGCAATCCCACCGTCAGATCCCGACCTGGGCAGTCCCTGAGCGCCAGAGGCTTCTGGAAGTGGGTCAACAGAACCCGTTTGTCAAGGAACTGCCTTGACTGGGTCCTGATCTCCCACACTCCCAGACCCCACCGACGTATCGCCTTCAGAGTCGGGGTAGCGTAAGCCGGAAGATATCCATGTGGTGTACGGAGGTCCTTCACTTGCCCTCCTGTCTCCCATTCCTGGAAGAAAGGCCGAAACCATTCCCTGCAGGAGAGTACCCACGGAGGAGCCCTCTCTGACCAGAGGTTTGCAATGTTGGCTTTCAAGAAGGTGTTCGTTAAGAACACCACAGGGTTTACCATAGATAAACCCCCTAGTCTCCTCGTGCGGTACGTAACCTCCCTCTTGACTAGGTTCAACCTGTTCCCCCATAACAGTTGGAAAAACAGGCTGTAGACCCTAGTGTAGTAAGCCTCTGGTAAAATACATACGCTGCCCAGATAGATAAACAAGGGGAGCAGGTACGATTTGATCAGGTGTACCCTTTCCCTGAGGGTCATAGACCAACCCTTCCACTGGTCCACCCTCTGAGTGGCATCCTGGAGCTTACCATCCCAGTTTTTGGTGGGATAATCATCCTGGCCGAATGTGATGCCCAAAACTTTTGCTGAGTCTTGGGGCCCTGGAAGGGTGTCCGGGAGATCAAACGTGGGGTCTCCCCCTCCCAGCCAGAGACTCTCACACTTATCCTGGTTGATCTTAGACCCGGATGCCTCCGAGTAGCGGTCCACTTCCGACATCACCACATCGGCCTCCTCTCTCGAGGAGAGGAAAATGGTGACATCATCAGCGTACGCCACCACTCTCTGGGCGACACCCGGCTCCGCCAGAATCATCCTGACTCCCGCCAATGGTCCGCAACTCACCCTCCTAAGGAAGGGATCGATCGCAAATACATATAAGAGCGGGCTCAAAGGACAACCCTGACGGACTCCAGACCCCACCTCAAAGAGCGGCCAGACCACCCGTTCACCAGCGGGAAACTCTCTGCCCCTGCATACAAGATCTTAAGCCAATTAACAAAAGTACACGGTAGGCCATATCTCAGGAGGACGGACCAGAGGTAGTCATGGTTCACTCGATCAAATGCTTTGGCCTGATCCAAGGAAAAGTAAGTACCCCTTCCAGAGACCCGCACTACTCCGCTCCACTGCCTCCCTGACACTGAGGACAGCACTTAAGGTGCTTCGGCCTGGAACAGAGCAGTGCTGAGCCCCCGAAAGGAGCCGGGGTGCAAACTTCACCAGCCGATTAAACAGTATCTTGGCCAGAAGCTTCCTGTCTGTAGGTGCGAGTAGAAGGATCTGACGACCTCCAGGATCCCTGATCTGGACCGATTCAGAGATCCCGTACTATCAATCAGTCCTGAGACTACTTTACTACTCACTGACATCTTGCAGTTCCTGTAAGGGTCGGGCGAGCGGTACTTCCCGTAATCCCTCTCAAAAACCAAAGATGCTTGCCTATCGTACTGACACCTCATCAGCAAGGACTTCACTCTGGAGATATCCTCTCGGCTACCTCCAGTCGAGACGAGAAGCTCGAGTTTCCTCCTCAGTCCCTGATACAGGCGATACCTGTTTAGGGACCTGAGGCTCGAGAGCTGGCGGAAGAACCCCGCAACCTGCTTCTTGAATATCTCCCACCACTCAGACTTACTACTACAAAAGTCCAGTAAAGGTACCTGACTTTGAAGAAAATCCTCAAAGGACTGTCTTATCTCTGTTTCCTCCAGGAGGGACAAATTCAGCTTCCAATAACCTTTTCCCATCCGGGGGGTCTCTGAAACATTCAGGGAAAACAAAATCATACAGTGGTCGGAGAACTCCACCTCAACCACGGACACTGCGGAAGAGACGGCTTCCTCCTTTAAATAAAACCTGTCTATCCTAGACCTGCTGCTACCTCGATGAAAGGTGAAACCCGCGTGGCCTGAGGGGCTCCGGATGTGGGCATCCTCTAGGCGAGCTTCCCTGACTATATTACTAAGGGCCACACAGTCATAAGCCAGCCGATCATTGGAACCTCTCCTATCTTGGGACCTCGTGACATTATTGAAGTCCCCTCCAAAGATCACTTGCCGGCTAGTAAAAAGAAAGGGTTTAATCCTCATAAAGAGATCCTTACGGCCCCACTTTGTTTGTGGGGTGTAGATGTTAATGAGCCGGAGCTCTTGTCCCTTCATGAAGACATCTAAGATCAGGCACCTCCCCATTTCTAACTCAATGACCCGTCTGCATTCGACCGGAGCGGTAAAAAGGACCGCCACCCCACTATACGGCTCAGCCACAAGAGACCAGTGGGAGGGGCCGCGCCTCCACTCTCTTCTGGCTTTCACCAGAGAGGCTAGATCTGACAACCTGGTCTCCTGTAAAAAGAAAATGTCGGCTTCAACACGGCCGAGAAAATCAAAGGCTGCGAATCTAGCCGTATCAGACTTTATACTGGCACAATTAATAGATGCCAGCGTCAATGGGGTGAGTGCTGCCATCCTGGGTAATTGAGTTAGACGGCCTTACCCATTATTTTTTCTTGCCCTTCTTCTTCACCGCCTCATCCCCTGAAGAAGAAGGAGCATTCTTACTTTCTTTAGATCTCTTTTTTGACTCAGACTGATCCATCTGGCTCCCATCTCCATCTGGCCCTGAGTTAGCCCTGCCCTCCGAGGAAGATGCCTCAACAGGACAGGACCCAGTTCCCCCTGGAGGCTCCAATCCCTCAGGCACCCCATCCTCGCCACCCCCCTCCAATGAGGGGGAGGAGATGGTATCAAGGACAAGGTACCTGTTCGATAGGTCAATCAGAAGGGGGGCAGGTAAGCTTCCTTTTAGGACCTGGCCTTTAGCACCTGAAATAGAGGACTGAGACTTCCCCTTTACAACTTTTTTGCCCTTGTCTTTTTTCGGCCTTTCCCTTTCCTCCTCATCCACACTTTTATAGTGGGAGGAATCAGAAAAGATCAGCCTCTTTGCCTTCCTCTTCGCGAATCCTCCTAATCTCCTCATCCAACACACCATCCCCCAGGGTCTCAGCAACATCTGGGCTAGTGACAGGAGCAGGGCCAGGAGCTACCCCCGCCACCTGAGAACTCTCCAGCTCCCTGCTCCTTCTGCGGTTTTCCTCTCGCCTTAGTTTGGCAGGCCCCTTCTTGCTCTTCATTAACCCTTTTGCTCCTTCACCCATGCCCGTACCCTCCCCAGCCGGGGCAACCCTAAAGCTCTCCCCAGCTGGAGCGGCCACCAAACGGGAAAAGGCGCTGGGGCAACGCTTGAAAGGGTGTCCTAGGACAACACACAGATGACACCGGATCTGCCCACAGGATGCAGCCAAATGACCAGCCCCACCACAAAAAGCGCAAACTTGCACAGTGCAGGCTGCGCTAAAATGGGTAGGACTACCACACCTGTGGCAGACTTTAGGCTGCCCCTGGTAGAAGACTTGGATTCTGTCACGTCCGAGTAAGGCTGCCGATGGGATGTGGGCAACTGTGCTCCCTGAACGCCTAAGTTTGACGGAAAACGTCCAGGCCCCAGACCAGATCCCGTGCTCATCAAGATTTTTCTTGGGCATGTCCGTCACATCCCCATAACGACCGAGCCAGGTCATGATGTCGTAGCAAGACAGCGACTGGTTACGGGTCAAAACGGTCACTCTCTTGGTTTGGTTCTGCCGGGATATCGCTTTTACAGCGAAATCCCGCCAGCCGGGCTCGTTCTTCACCATCTCGTAATTCGACCAGAAAAGTTCAAGACCCTCTGGCCGAACAAAGCTGATGTCGAACTCAGAAGAACCATAGGGGTGAATCAGGGCAAAGATGTCACTCGCCCTGAACTCCATCTGAAGGAGGAGCTCAACCACCCTTGCCCGGGGCGGGCACGCTGTCACGATGCCGGCTGGCAGGTAGTGGATCCTCTGTGCCAGAGAGGGATTGGCGTGGACCGTGCTAGTGGATCGGTTCTAAGTCACTACTGGTTTTCACCAGAGCCCGCCGCAAAGCGGGATGGTCTTGCTGCGGCGGTAGTGACCAGGTCGTATCCACTAGCAACGGCTCAACCTCTCTGACTGCTGAAGATAGGCGCGGTACAAGGGAGTAGACAGAAGCAAGGTCGGACGTAGCAGAAGGTCGGGGCAGGCAGCAAGGATCGTAGTCAGGGGCAACGGCAGGAGGTCTGGAACACAGGCTAGGAACACACAAGGAAACGCTTTCACTGGCACAATGGCAACAAGATCCGGCGAGGGAGTGCAGGGGAAGTGAGGTATAAATAAGGAGTGCACAGGTGAACACACTAATTAGAACCACTGCGCCAATCAGCGGCGAAGTGGCCCTTTAAATCGCAAAGACCCGGCGCGCGCGCGCCCTAGGGAGCGGGGCCGCGCGCGCCGGGACAGGACCGACGGAGAGCGAGTCAGGTACGGGAGCCGGGGTGCGCATCGCGAGCGGGCGCCACCCGCATCGCGAATCGCATCCCGGCTGGAGGCGGTATCGCAGCGCCCCGGGTCAGTGGATCTGACCGGAGCGCTGCAGTGACGAGAGTGTAGCGAGCGCTCCGGGGAGGAGCGGGGACCTGGAGCGCTCGGCGTAACAGTACCCATCCCCTTGGGTCTCCCCCTCTTCTTAGAGCCTGAGAACCTGAGGACCAGACTTTTGTCTAGAATATTGTCCTCAGGTTCCCAGGATCTCTCTTCTGGACCACAACCCTCCCAATCAACTAAAAAAAAAGTTTTCCCTCTGACCTTCTTGGATGCCAGAATCTCTTTGACGGAGAAGATGTCCGAGGAGCCGGAAACAGGAGTGGGGGAAACAAGTTTGGGAGAGAAACGGTTGATGATAAGTGGTTTAAGAAGAGAAACGTGAAAGGCATTAGGGATACGAAGAGAAGGAGGAAGAAGAAGTTTGTAAGAGACAGGATTAATCTGGCACAAAATTTTGAAAGGACCAAGATAGCGTGGTCCCAACTTGTAGCTAGGGACACGGAAGCGGACATATTTAGCGGAGAGCCATACCTTGTCTCCAGGAGAAAAAATGGGAGGAGCTCTTCTTTTCTTATCAGCAAACTTCTTCATGCGTGATGAAGCCTGTAAGAGAGAATTTTGGGTCTCTCTCCATATGGTGGAAAGATCACGAGAAATTTCATCCACAGCGGGCAGACCAGAGGGCAAGGGGGTAGGGAGGGGAGGAAGAGGGTGACGGCCGTACACCACGAAAAATGGGGATTTGGAGGAAGATTCAGAGACTCTGAAGTTATACGAGAATTCGGCCCATGGTAGAAGATCTGCCCAATCATCCTGGCGGGAGGAAACAAAATGTCGTAAATAATCACCCAAGACCTGGTTAATTCTTTCTACTTGTCCATTGGATTGAGGATGATATGCAGAAGAAAAGTTTAATTTAATCTTGAGTTGTTTACAGAGAGCCCTCCAGAATTTTGACACGAATTGGGCGCCTCTATCCGAGACGATCTGCGTGGGCAACCCGTGAAGACGAAAAATGTGTACAAAAAATTGTTTAGCCAACTGAGGCGCTGAAGGAAGACCAGGAAGAGGGATGAAATGTGCCATTTTGGAGAATCGATCAACGACCACCCAAACAACAGTGTTGCCACGGGATGGGGGTAAGTCTGTAATAAAATCCATACCAATCAGAGACCAAGGCTGTTCGGGGACAGGCAGAGGATGAAGAAAACCAGCGGGCTTCTGGCGAGGAGTCTTATCCCGGGCACAGACAGTGCAGGCTCGCACAAAGTCCACGACATCCGTCTCCAGAGTCGGCCACCAATAGAAGCGAGAGATGAGTTGCACAGATTTCTTGATGCCTGCATGACCTGCGAGATGGGAGGAGTGACCCCATTTGAGGATTCCGAGGCGTTGGCGTGGAGAGACGAAGGTCTTTCCTGGAGGAGTTTGCCTGATGGAGGCTGGAGAAGTGGAAATCAGGCAGTCAGGAGGAATGATGTGTTGCGGAGAGAGTTCAACTTCCGAAGCATCCGAGGAACGAGAGAGAGCATCGGCCCTAATGTTCTTATCGGCACGCCGAAAGTGAATTTCAAAATTAAATCGGGCAAAGAACAGAGACCACCTGGCCTGGCGAGGATTCAGCCGTTGGGCAGACTGGAGATAGGAGAGGTTCTTGTGATCGGTGTAAATAATAACTGGAAATCTTGATCCCTCCAGCAGATGCCTCCATTCCTCAAGTGCTAATTTAATGGCTAGAAGCTCTCGATCCCCGATGGAGTAGTTCCTCTCCGCCGGAGAGAAGGTCCTAGAAAAAAACCACAAGTAACAGCATGCCCGGAAGAATTTTTTTGTAGAAGGACCGCTCCAGCTCCTACAGAGGAGGCATCAACCTCCAATAGGAAGGGTTTAGATGGGTCAGGTCTGGAGAGCACGGGAGCCGAAGAAAAGGCAGACTTGAGCCGTTTAAAGGCGTCTTCCGCTTGAGGAGGCCAAGACTTGGGATTGGCATTTTTTTTGGTTAAAGCCACGATAGGAGCCACACCGGTAGAAAAATGTGGAATAAATTGCCTGTAATAATTGGCGAACCCCAAAAAACGTTGGATAGCACGGAGTCCGGAGGGGCGTGGCCAATCTAAGACGGCAGAGAGTTTGTCTGGATCCATTTGTAGTCCCTGGCCAGAGACCAAGTATCCTAGGAAAGGAAGAGATTGGCATTCAAACAGACATTTCTCTATCTTGGCATAAAGTTGATTGTCACGAAGTCTCTGAAGAACCATACGGACATGCTGGCGGTGTTCTTCTAGATTGGCAGAAAAAATCAGGATATCGTCCAGATATACAACAACACAGGAGTATAAGAGATCACGAAAAATTTCATTAACAAAGTCTTGGAAGACGGCAGGGGCGTTGCACAGGCCAAAGGGCATGACCAGATACTCAAAGTGTCCATCTCTAGTGTTAAATGCCGTTTTCCATTCATCCCCCTCTCTGATGCGGATGAGATTATAAGCACCTCTTAAGTCCAGTTTGGTAAAGATGTGGGCACCTTGGAGGCGATCAAAGAGTTCAGAGATGAGGGGTAGGGGGTAGCGGTTCTTTACCGTGATTTTATTAAGACCGCGGTAGTCAATGCAAGGACGTAGAGAGCCATCTTTTTTGGACACAAAGAAAAATCCGGCTCCGGCAGGAGAGGAGGATTTACGGATAAAGCCCTTTTTTAAATTTTCCTGGATGTACTCAGACATAGCAAGAGTCTCTGGGGCGGACAGAGGATAAATTCTGCCCCGGGGTGGAGTAGTGCCCGGGAGGAGGTCAATAGGACAATCATAAGGCCTGTGAGGAGGTAGAGTCTCAGCTTGTTTTTTGCAAAAAACATCCGCAAAGTCCATATAGGCCTTAGGGAGACCGGTTACAGGGGGAACCACAGAGTCACGGCAAGGGGTACTGGGAACCGGTTTTAGGCAGTCCTTGAAACAAGAGGGCCCCCAACTCTTGATCTCCCCAGTGGACCAATCCAGGGTTGGGGAATGGAGTTGAAGCCAGGGTAGTCCAAGGAGAATTTCGGAAGTGCAATTGGGGAGGACCAAAAATTCAATCTTCTCGTGATGAGGTCCGATGCACATTAGAAGGGGCTCCGTGCGGAAACGTATGGTACAGTCCAATCTTTCATTGTTTACACAATTGATGTAGAGGGGTCTGGCGACACTGGTCACCGGGATGTTGAACCTGTTGACGAGAGAGGCCAAAATAAAATTTCCTGCAGATCCGGAATCCAAGAAGGCCATAGTAGAGAAGGAGAAGGCAGAGGCAGATATCCGCACAGGCACAGTAAGACGTGGAGAAGCAGAGTAGACATCAAGGACTGTCTCACCTTTGTGCGGAGTCAGCGTACGTCTTTCCAGGCGGGGAGGACGGATAGGACAATCCTTCAGGAAGTGTTCGGTACTGGCACAGTACAGGCAGAGATTCTCCATGCGGCGTCGTGTCCTCTCTTGAGGTGTCAGGCGAGACCGGTCGACCTGCATAGCCTCCACGGCGGGAGGCACAGGAACGGATTGCAGGGGACCAGAGGAGAGAGGAGCCGGGGAGAAAAAACGCCTCGTGCGAACAAAGTCCATATCCTGGCGGAGCTCCTGACGCCTTTCGGAAAAACGCATGTCAATGCGAGTGGCTAGATGAATGAGTTCATGTAGGTTAGCAGGGATTTCTCGTGCGGCCAGAACATCTTTAATGTTGCTGGATAGGCCTTTTTTAAAGGTCGCGCAGAGGGCCTCATTATTCCAGGATAATTCTGAAGCAAGAGTACGGAATTGTACGGCGTACTCGCCAACGGAAGAATTACCCTGGACCAGGTTCAACAGGGCAGTCTCAGCAGAAGAGGCTCGGGCAGGTTCCTCAAAGACACTTCGAATTTCCGAGAAGAAGGAGTGTATAGAGGCAGTGACGGGGTCATTGCGGTCCCAGAGCGGTGTGGCCCATGACAGAGCTTTTCCAGACAGAAGGCTGACTACGAAAGCCACCTTAGACCTTTCAGTAGGAAACTGGTCCGACATCATCTCCAAGTGCAGGGAACATTGGGAAAGAAAGCCACGGCAGAATTTAGAGTCCCCATCAAATTTATCCGGCAAGGATAGTCGTAGACCAGAAGCGGCCACTCGCTGCGGAGGAGGTGCAGGAGCTGGCGGAGGAGATGATTGCTGAAGCTGTGGTAGTAGCTGCTGTAGCATCACGGTCAGTTGAGACAGCTGTTGGCCTTGTTGCGCTATCTGTTGTGACTGCTGGGCGACCACCGTGGTGAGGTCGGCGACAACTGGCAGAGGAACTTCAGCGGGATCCATGGCCGGATCTACTGTCACGATGCCGGCTGGCAGGTAGTGGATCCTCTGTGCCAGAGAGGGATTGGCGTGGACCGTGCTAGTGGATCGGTTCTAAGTCACTACTGGTTTTCACCAGAGCCCGCCGCAAAGCGGGATGGTCTTGCTGCGGCGGTAGTGACCAGGTCTTATCCACTAGCAACGGCTCAACCTCTCTGACTGCTGAAGATAGGCGCGGTACAAGGGAGTAGACAGAAGCAAGGTCGGACGTAGCAGAAGGTCGGGGCAGGCAGCAAGGATCGTAGTCAGGGGCAACGGCAGGAGGTCTGGAACACAGGCTAGGAACACACAAGGAAACGCTTTCACTGGCACAATGGCAACAAGATCCGGCGAGGGAGTGCAGGGGAAGTGAGGTATAAATAAGGAGTGCACAGGTGAACACACTAATTAGAACCACTGCGCCAATCAGCGGCGAAGTGGCCCTTTAAATCGCAAAGACCCGGCGCGCGCGCGCCCTAGGGAGCGGGGCCGCGCGCGCCGGGACAGGACCGACGGAGAGCGAGTCAGGTACGGGAGCCGGGGTGCGCATCGCGAGCGGGCGCCACCCGCATCGCGAATCGCATCCCGGCTGGAGGCGGTATCGCAGCGCCCCGGGTCAGTGGATCTGACCGGAGCGCTGCAGTGACGAGAGTGTAGCGAGCGCTCCGGGGAGGAGCGGGGACCCGGAGCGCTCGGCGTAACACACGCATCTTTACCCCTCCAAATCAGACGGGCCACATTCCTACGGTTACTATCCTGCCCGGGAGTCGGGAGGGACTACATCACCTCCCCATTCTGTTCTTGGAAGGCACCCAGACCATGCCTCTCTATCCAAAAAGACAGGTCAACCGAACCCCTCCCTTCTACCTCAATTGACCTATCACCCTTACGCAGAGCCTCCAGGAGGCGCCGCTGCAAGTGACCCCCAGAACCAGATGGAGACGGAGACCCTCTTGATTCCCCGGCAGCGACGCTGGCATAGCTTCTAGCAGTCGCCACCAGGGGGGCAGCCGAACCAGCCCCTACTTCCTCAGTACTCTTTACTGATCCAGTGACATCCCTTTGCCTGCCTCCAGCACTCTTCTCTTGCACACCGATAGCATCCCTCTCTTGTACACCTCTAGCACCCCTCTCTCGCACACCGCTAGCATCCCTTTCTTGCACACCGCTAGCACCCCTCTCTCGCACACCGCTAGCACCCCTCTCTTGCACACCGCTAGCACCCCTCTCTTGCACACCGCTAGCACCCCTCTCTTGCACACCGCTAGCACCCCTCTCTTGCACACCGCTAGCACCCCTCTCTAGTACACCTCTAATGCCCCACTCTTGCACACTGCTAACATTTTCATGCAACATACCATCACCAAAATTTTCACTCTCTTTTGCACTCTTCCCTTTCACACTATTATCCTGGCTAAACTTTCCTGAGCTGGCCGGGTTATTTGCGTATGCCACGGGGGTTTGTGCTGCTGGTCCCGCCCCCGATGACCGCTTTTTCGGTTCTGGCGATGTTACTTCCAGTTCCAGTGATGACACTTCCTTCAACGCCGATGATGTTCCCAGTGAGAACTGCTTCACACTGGGTGGGATCTGTCCCTCCGGACGCACCCCCACCCCTCCTACAGCAGCCGACGTGGAGGGATTCCCCACAGCGTCAGTGCAACCTTCAGGAGCCACCTTACCCGACCGCCCGGGCTTTTCTACCAATCCAGACGCATGGACACTCCCCCCCCTCACAGAGGAGTGCCCTGCTATGCCCAGATCGCTCGGGGGACCGCCCCCCGAGCAGACAGCAACATCACCAAGCTCCGGCACTAGGACACGCCCCCTGCCCACCTGGGGTGGTCCTGCAGCATCGGAGTCGCCCACCTTAAGCCTGTCCTGCCCTTCCCTACCGACTGGACAGGCGGCTCCTTGGCGTCTGCAGCCATCTTAGAAACCTTATCCACCATGTACAGCAAAAGCGGGGTCGGGCAGACTGGGGGGGCCCACCAGCCTGAACCACCTTTTCAGATGGCCCAGACTGCTGGAGAGAAGAATAAACAAGTCTGGTGACCTCTCCTTTTTTCCTTTTATTTCTCCTCTTCCTCTTGCCCTTCACCTCAGTATCTGGGCCTAAGTCATTTCCAAATGAGAAGTTCTCAAAATGGGTAGGTGACTCTTGGAGCACAATCGCCTTCAGCAATCCACCACCAATTAACCCATTGCTGCTGCCGCTGTCGTCACTGCTGTCATCTGACGTTACAGGCAGGGCTACCTGAGCAGGATTTATGTATGAACTCTGGGTTGTGTCCTCCTCCTCTATTTCACTCTCCTCTGCACCACCATCTTGCTTCTCTTTAGCACCTTCCTCAGCACTGTCCTCTCTTTCTCCACCACCATCTTCCTCCACACTGTCCTCCTCAGCACTGTTCTCTCTTTCTCCTCCACCATCCACCTCCACACCATCCTCCTCTGCACTGCTTTCGCTGTGACTGACCTCCTCCTCTCTTTCTGGGTTCTGCTGGCCTCTGAACCGACTTTCATTGCAGAGTTTTTCTCTGAAGATACCAGCCCCTTCCATGATCTCCATCCTCACCCTTTCTACCTCCTCAACCTCTTTTTTCAGGGTGCGCACTTTAGCCGAATACACTGGCCTTCGATTTTTTGAGGTGTAATCAGCCTGGTAACGGGCAAATTTTAAGTCCTCTCTTAGCCCACGAAGCATTTTGCCAAGACACTCATACTCCGCCATTTTTGCTTGGATTCGGGACCCAAAAGTGGCCAAAGACTCCCTGGGACCCAATGCCCCCCATTGCTGGGGTTCAGAGGTACCTTGCCTCCCCATGTTTCTCCTCAACTCCTCACCTTCATGCAGGTCTTTACCTGCAGCCTTGCTTGTAGCCTTCCTTGCAGCCTTGCGGCTTCCAGATATGGACGGTGGAGTTGGTTCTGCATTTCTGCGGATCCTGGAGGATCTCCGTACCCCATCCTGGGAGTTGGCCGTTGCAATGTCACCTCCACCTCCCGCCGGCCTGGTAAGGGAGATGGGGACGTTGGGGTTCATGCAGGGAAACCCTTCCCCGAAGGCTGCCACAAACCTGGGGGGGGGGGGGGGGGAGGGCTGGTGAAAATCCTGCTGCTCTCTGGTTCTCCTGGAGCTGACGATCACACAACCACACCCTGAACAGGAAGTAGTGCAACAGCTGGAGACACCCTATTTGGAAAGCACTGCTGTAGGGTAATTTGGTGGTGGATGCAAATCCCTAATTTAGGCCTCAAATGCACATGGTGCTCTTTCACTTTGGAGCCCTCTCATATTTCAAGGCAACAGTTTTTGGTTACAAATTTTTTTTCTCTTCTTTTACCCCTTAAGAAAAGGTAAATTTTGGGTCTACACCAGCATGTTAGTGTAAACAGAGTGTACCATATACATTTGAGGCCTAAATTGGTGATTTGCACAGGGGTGGCTGGTAGTTACAGCAGTTCTGACATAAACATAAAAAACACCCATATGTGACCCCCATTTAGAAAACTACACCCCTCACGTAAAGTAACAAGGGGTATAGTGAGCCTTAACATCCCACAGGTGTTTGACAAATTTTTGTTAAAGTTGGAGGTGAAAATAAAAAAATGTATATTTTTTTCCCTAAAATGCTATTGTTACCCCAATTTTATCATTTTCACAAGGGGTAATAGGAAAAAAAGCCCAGCAAAATTTGTAACCCCATCTCTTCTGAGTCAGAAAATACCCCACATGTGGATGTAAAGTGCTCTGCGGGTGAACTACAGGGCTCAGAAGAGAAGGAGCACCATTGGGCTTTTGGAGAGAGAATCTGGCTGAAATTGAAGGCCATGTGCGTTTAGGCCTCCATGGTGCCAGAACAGTGAACCCCCCCCCCCCCCACACACACACACACACACACATGTGACCCCATTTTGGAAACTACACCCCTAATAAGAAGTGCAGTGAGCATTTACATCTCACAGGTGTCTGATAGATTTTTTTGAGCAGTGGTCTGCCAAAAGAAAAATGAAAATTTTTCATTTGCACAGCCCACTGTTCCAAAGATCTGTCAAATGCCAGTGGGGTTTAACCCCTTAAGGAACCAGCCCATTTTCACCTTAAGGACCCAGCCATTTTTGCACATCTGACCATTGTCATTTTAAGCATTAATAACTCTGGGATACTTTTACTTTTCATTCTGATTCTGACATTGTTTTTTCGTGACATATTCTACTTCATGTTAGTGGTAAATTTTTGTCGAGGCTTGCATCATTTCTTGGTGAAAAATTCCAAAATTTGATGAAAAAATTGAAAATTTAGCATTTTTCTAACTTTGAAGCTCTCTGCTTGTAACAAAAACAGACATTCCAAATAAATAATATATTGATTCACAGATACAATATGTCTACTTTATATTTTCATCATAAAGTTGACAGGTTTTAACTTTTAGAAGATATCAGAGGGCTTCAAAGTTCAGCAGCACTTTTCCAATTTTTCACAACATTTTCTAAATTGGAATTTTTCAGGGACCAGTTCAGTTTTGAAGTGGATTTGAAGGGCCTTCATATTAGAAATACCCCACAAATGACCACATTATAAAAACTGCACCCCTCAAAGTATCCAAAATGACATTTGGGTAAGTGTGTTAACCCTTTAGGTGTTTCACAGGAATAGCAGCAAAGTGAAGGAGGAAATTCAAAATCTCCATTTTTTACACTCGCATGTTCTTGTAGACCCAGTTTTTGAATTTTTACAAGGGGTAATAGGAGAAAAAGCCCCCCAAAATTTGTAACCCAATTTCTCTAGAGTAAGGAAATACCTCATATGTGTATGTAAAGTGTTCGGCTGGTGCAGTAGAGGGCTCAGAAGGGAAGGAGCAACAATGGGATTTTGGAGAGTGAATTTTTGCTGAAATGGTTTTTGGGGGGCATGTCACATTTTGGAAGCCCCTATGGTGCCAGAAGAGCAGAAAACCCCCACATGGCATACCATTTTGGAAACTACACCCCTCAAGCCACGTACCAAGGGGTCCAGTGAGCCTTAACACCCCACAGGTCTTTTACGACTTTTCGTTAAATTTGGATGTGTAAATGAAAAAAAAAAAAAAAAAAGTTTCACTTCCAGGCAGTGGAAGAGAGGTGGTTGTGGTTGTGATAAATATAAAGCAAATACACTATGTTGAGCTAGCGATTGTTTGTCTGTATACAAGAGTGTGAAGCATACAAGTGAGTGAGTATAAAAGTGAGGGGACTTAAAATTAAGGGACTTTAAATTCAGGAAGTTTAAATTGAAATATTTGATTTTTTTTTCTTTTCTGTTAATTTTTGCAATCCCCAAATCTAGTATGACCTCCATGTTGGAAAAGGCAGTCCAGTGTGCATCTTGCGCAATGTATGCAATCCTTGAACAACAGTTTGAGGGTGCATATTGTTGTGCGAGATGTGTGCGAGTTGCTCATTTAGAAGCCCAGATCCTGGATCTAGAGGAGCAACTGGCAACACTGAGATGCATTGACAACCCGCAGAGTAGTCTCCTGCTCACTGAGCAGGTACTCTCTGGGGTCGAGGTGGGGATGGATAGTGGGACGGAGGGGCAGGACAGTCAGGCAGTTAGCTGGGTTACAGTTAGAAAACGGGGTAGAGGGAAAAGTGTCAGGGAGGCTAGTCCTGAACTGGCACACCCCAACAAGTTTGCCCAGTTGGCAGATGAGGGGGATGTCATTTCAGAGCTAGCGGTACTGCAGCAGGACTCTGCCTCTGACCGCCAGGGGGGTGTCTGCTCCAGTAAGGAGGGAGGGAGGAGAGCAGGGCAGGCCAGACAGGTACTGGTAGTGGGGGACTCAATTATTAGGGGGACAGACAGGGTGATCTGTCACAAAGACCGGGATAGCCGAACAGTGTGTTGTCTTCCTGGCGCTCGAGTTCGGCACATCGCGGATCGGGTTGACAGGTTGCTGGGTGGGGCTGGAGAAGACCCAGCAGTCATGGTACATATTGGCACCAATGACAAAGTAAGAGGTAGATGGAGTGTCCTTAAAAATGATTTCAGGGACTTAGGCTGCAAGCTTAAGGCAAGGACCTCCAAGGTAGTATTTTCTGAAATATTACCTGTACCACGAGCCGTACCAGAGAGGCTGCGGGAGATAAGGGAGGTAAACAAGTGGCTCAGAAGCTGGTGTAGGAAGGAGGGGTTTGGGTTCATGGAGAACTGGGCAGACTTCGACTTTAAAGGAAACAGATTTCTGACTATAGCTAAAGACCATTATCTGTCCCAAATGGTGCAGGGCCTGACCAGAGGGGGCGCCCTACTAGACTTAATATTTACCAACGTACTGAAACTGGCAGAGTAATTAATGTGCAAGTAGATGGACACCGAGGAAATAGTGATCATAATGTAATACATTATAACTTGTTCTTCAATAAGGGAATCTCTCGAGGGGCCACAAAAACAATGAACTTTCGAAAAGCAAAGTTCGATCAACTCAGAGAAGCCCATAACAATATAAAATGGGATAATGTCCTCAAAAATAACAATACTGACACTAAATGGGAGACTTTTAAAAATATCTTAAATTTTCACTGTAAGATGTATATACTTTATAGGAATAAAAGGGTCAGAAATAAAAGTAAACCAATATGGATGAATAAAAATGTTAAGGGGGCAATAAATGACTAAAATAAAGCATTTCAGTTACTAAAACAGGACAGCAGTGAAGAAGCATTAAAAAGCTATAGAGAAAAATGTGAAATATGTAAAAAACAGATAAAAGACGCAAAAATAGAGACAGAAAGACTCATTGCCAAAGAGAGTATGACTAACACCAAAATGTTCTTTAATTATATAAATAGCAAAAAGGTCAAAAATGAAAGTGTTGGCCCTTTAAAAAATGATGAGGAAGAAATTATAAACGGGGATCAGGAAAAAGCAAATATACTAAAATTCTTCTCCACTGTATTCACTGAGGAAAATGAAATGCCAGGTGAAATACAGTGTGATAAGGTAAGCTCCCCAGTACAGGTCACCTGTCTAACCCAGGAAGAAGTACAGTGCCACCTACAAAAAATCTAAATAGACAAATCACCAGGTCCAGATGGCATTCACCCCCATGTTCTAAAGGAATTAAGTAATGTAATAGACAGACGCGGAGGTGTTGAGGGGCATGTGTGGAACTCCGCTACTCCTTGCTGGGATTTGAATAGACTGGCCCAGACCCTTTCTTGTGGATGGAGAGTGGAGCTGAGTAAAACGATCAGACTTTACATGTGATGAATATCTAACAGTGCAGAAGCCGGTGAAACCATTGATTAATACCCCGGCAATATTCTGAACAGAAGCAGCCTCTTGCACTGGCCCCATGTGGAATGGACAATATTGGATGCCTGACTCTCTGCCTGGTCACTCCTCCTAGCGATTTGGAGAAACCGGGACTCATGGACTAAATTGAACAACTTGGTCTTAGCAGAATTCCTCTCTCATGAAATTGGACCCCTCCCTGGACCCAATAAGATCAGTGACTCTGGGGGGTGATTGCACTGTCTACCAGGGGGAGCGTGAATACGCTAATGATTCCGTAGTTGCATATTAGTATGCTATATTTGGTGGTGGATATTTCTGGATCAGGGTGTGATACCCTAGGTTTTAAGCGCTCCCCAGAGCCATATGGGACTGTGAATTCTTACTTTTGTATGCTGTAAATAACGGGATTTAAATTCTCGAGTGGGAGGGGCCTATGGTGTATAAAGTTGCTAAGTTGGTCCGTGATATCCCCGTAGTGATACATACACCCCACAAATATAAAGTGAAGAGAAATAGTGGGTGAAATGGCCCCTAAGGTGAACCCCAGAAGATCAGGGGGTAGCTCGCCACAAAAAGATAAGGGGGCTATGGGTAAATTGGATAAAATATGGAAGTCTCCAGCTGTGGGTATAAAAACTAGAACCCAGAAGGATCTCTCCCCTAGTAAAACAGGCTCTAGGTACTCGGTCTTGGCGGTGGAAGAAACTGAGGAAGGGCAGTCTGTGCCCCCTGTGGGAACACAGATGTTGGAGGAGATCTTGGGAGGGGTGAAAAAATCTAATTGTGCAATTGAGGAGATAAATAAACAATTAGGTGTGGTATCTACCGAGGTATCTCTGATAAGACACGATATGACTAAAATGAGAGATAGGATTTCCAGACTGGAGGAAGAAGCCCCTAAAACAGAAAATAGGATTAAGGTTTTGGAGGAGGAGGTTAATGACTTGAAAAAGGAGAGGACATCTGTTAAAGATAAGCTCACTGACCTTGAGGATAGATCCAGACGTTGTAATATAAGGATGGTGGGGTTTCCTGATGGGATGGTGGGGTTTCCTGAGGGGGTGGAGGGGGGGGGGGACTCTGCCATACAGTTTCTTAGTAGGTGGTTGAAGGAGGGGATAGGGGAAGGGCATCTTACTCCAATGTTTGGGATTGAACGAGCTCATCAGTGCCAAGGCGTATTCCCCCTCCGGGGGGTCCCCCTAGGACAATCCTAATTAAGTTATATACCTCCCAGGACAGGGATACTATCCTTAGGAGGGCAAGAGAGATGAGGGACCTACAGTATAATGGACAGAATATTTTTCTATATCCGGATTTCTCTTGGGAGACCCAGAGGAAAAGGGCATCCTTTCGGGAGATAAAAAGGCGGCTAAAGAACGCAGGGGTGCCCTTCTCTCTGCTGTTTCCAACGAGACTCCGGGTTGAGCATAAGGGAAAGGTAACAATATTTGGAACCCCACAAGAAGTCTCAGATTGGATGGATAAATAAGGCATCTAATATAAGGCACTACTGTGGCATTAGGGGTTGGAAGTATTAGTTGAGTAATAATGTTACGTCTCGGGGGGAGGGGGGAGGGGTTGGGGGGTTCTCTGGGGTGTCACTAGGATAGGAGTGCATAGTAGAAGTACGGTGCATTATGGGGAGAGGGGGGGTGCGGGGGGGGGGGAAGGATAAGGGAAAGGAGGGAGGGATGGCACGGGATGATCAAAAGAGTGTTTTTTTTTTTTTCTCTCTCTCTCTTCTTCTTCTCTCTTTTCTTTTTTCTCTTAGGCAAATATATCTATGCTTAAATTATTAGCCTGGAACATACGAGGTATGTCAGATAGAATTAAAAAGTGTGCAGTCTTCGATTATATTCGGAGGTGCCTTCCTGCGATCATATGTTTAGTTGA